>NW_028234409.1:15391336-15393836 GCF_977035675.1 Penaeus japonicus | reverse complement strand
ACTAGCCCTACCATAGACACTCATAATGTTAGGGGAAAATTTACCAACGCGTTTCGGTTGTATGTCATTTCTTCTACAGGTGCAATATTTCAATAAATTAAAAATATATAAGTAAATACAACTTTACTCACAATGTATTTTCTTAAACTTAGACATTCATGGCTGCATCAAAAAATGAATGATAAATTGGCTATATTGTATAATATATAAAGTCCACGTAAGATCGCATATCTTTGATACACGTACGAAACGGTTATAAGTATAACCTTTGTTTAACGGACCACTTTAACCTGGTTGCTAAATTAACGCAGACAAATCCATAACCAATCATAGCTTCAGCAAATGACGACATACTTTTTAGACCAATCAAAACTCGTATACCTCGGATTGCCAAGCTTTCAAGACAGTAACTCTGTGATAAATTATTTTCCAGAAGCCGGTTGACAGACTGCTAAATATTTCTCGAAGGAAAATACGGGTTAGTTGTCACCGAGTTACACTGTGCCGAATATCCGTCTACTCGATGTACGTCGATAAAAAAGGCCAGGTGTTTCTGACAACCATACACCGAGATTCCGCATCGCACCAAGTAACGTCAGTCATGAAGCCAAGTCGACAAAGTAACACATCTAATTTCCATACAATTAGAAAAAAAAAAAAAAAAAAAAAAAAAAAGCTACATGCACCGGTGTGAACATTTAAACCTATAAGGTGAGAACACTAAGTTTTAAATATTCAATTTCGGAAGTCTTTGCTTAAGAAACAGTCATGAAATACGAAATGGGTAATTGTATTCCTATCTCTATTGATAGGGATGGATGAATACACTCGCTTAAAGACACGATCACAGGAACGATTTCTCGATCGCCAATACGCGTTAATCCAAAAACGGCGATATTAGAAAGATTCTGATTTTCGAGAGGTGGAAATTGTTGCACGTACCGCGTGCCATCTTGCCATATCACCCGAAAAAAAAGTGTGTGCAAAAAACAGGACCAAAAAAGTCATCAATAAGTTCCGCGCGTTCGATGATTTACGTTGATTTTTGTATTGAATTTTCTGGGTAGATAAAAAGTAATATCGAATGGAATAATGTTGGAGTGGCATTTAATGTATTTTTATTAGTATTTGAACATATCTGAATACTAGGAAACGGTACTTGCGTGAGAAATGTTCGGCAATATGTTTTGCGTATCGAAAACTCAATGTGATGCTATTCTAATGTATTATTGACAAAAACCTGGCTCTTGTTTTGTTTTTCATTGCTTATCAGTTGACTCTAGAATTGAGCATGTTTTTGAATATATTGAACTATATATAACTTAAAGTGTCTCGTATTCCTGATTTGCCATTTATCCTTATTGAAATCACGAACCAGTATAACTCAACAGCTTGGAAATGTACCCCCTTAGATATACAATAAATGTCTGAAGAAAATGCAAAGAAAACGGTGAAAAATATGATGTAGAAATAAATGTCAGTATTGATCGTGCATGGTCACCATTGCCCTCCAGCAGCCGCGACCCAGAAGCTGTCAGTGCATTGACAAAGGTGCAAAACGCTGAGCCCCAAGTGGTGACTTGAACATTTCTTACACTGTCATGTTGGATTTGATTGTATGGTTTCCTTTACATATCACACATTTTTATAGTAAATTTGGAGAGAACACGGAAATGAAATTACGAAATAAGATACTTTTTTTTTCAATCCAGAAATGGTTATATTGACATGTACATCTACTTAAATTAAATCAAAATATATAACGTCAAACATCGGAACATTTACTTCAGTTACTCATAAATATCAATAACACGTTTCTTCTATGTATCTCAACACATAGTAATATTTTGCGCATGATACTTCTGCCATTATGGGATAGAGTGGGTTAACTTTGTTTAGCTTTGTGACAAATATAACGCAAATCATTCTCACGTGAACAAAACTTGTCTTAGCTTCTTAATGATGACGATAATAATAATATTAACATTAGTCATGCTAATGATAATCGTGATAATAACATTAGTAATGATGATAATAACAATGATAATTACAGCAACAATAAAATGATAATAATGATAATTATAATAATCGCTATAATGATATGATAAATATGTATTATAAGGTTCTTTGCACAGCTACGGAGCCAGGTCAACGCACACGACCTTTCTAATTCTTTTTATAAGTTCTTTTTCTTTCGATGGATCTTAGGTCTTTTCAGAGACCGCGACTCATTCGACAAATATGAAACTCATAGGCATTGCACATATTTAAAGTAATCAACTTATTCTGTGCATTGTAGTCAGAAAATTCAGGGTAAAGAAAGTCACCGTCCATAACATCGACGGCAAGACTGAGAATCCTTGTTTCTAAAAATGTCTCGAATTGCATTCTTTTGTGATGCTCATGACGTATATCTTTAGTGTATATGACGTATATCTTGTGTGTGTGTGTGTGTGTGTGTGTGCGTGTGTGCGTGAATGTAGATAAACATACACACATG
>NW_028234409.1:15363836-15366336 GCF_977035675.1 Penaeus japonicus | reverse complement strand
ATATATATATATACATATAATTATATATATATATATATATATACATATGCATATATATGTATATATATATATGTATATACATAATGTATATATAGTATATATATATAATTATATGTATATATGTATATACATATAATTATATGTATATATATATATATATATATATTTATATATATATATATATATATAATATATATATATATATATATATATATATATATATATATATATATATATATATATATATATATTATAAATACTATATGTATATATAATAATATTTATTATGTATATATATGTATGTATATATATTATATATATATATTATATATATAAAATATATATATATATATATATATATATATATATATAAACTGTCATGTATTTTAATACTGATTGTTATTGTTAATACCATCACAAAAATTATTATTGTAATCATGACAATCGTAATAAAAGTGATAATGATTATTGTTATAGTTTGATACAAATAACAGTAAAACCGACAATAATGATAACAGTACCGACAATAGGGAGCTTCGACTTTCTATTGAAATACTGAATGTGATAATATTGACAATTATCATATTGTTATCAAATGGTTACAAGAATTATGAAATGCCAATATGAGAATAAAGAAGGGTGGGATGGAGCTCGTAATTGGCTGGCGAACGACAAAGAAATTTTACGAAGGATATGAGAGCTCAGATCCACACAGTACAAACAATTATAAGGCCGAAACGGGCTGACAACGCCATCTATTGACCCAATATAAAATTAACTGTTAACGCGGGTGTGTGGGTGTGGGGGGGGGGGCTATTTTTTCAGCGAATTCTTTAAACAGGGGACTATTATTTTTAATTTAGCATTATTAACAGGGGAATATTAGATTTTCAATGAGAACAGTTAGTGTGGGACTGTTCTACCTCTTTTTGATTACTATTAAAGGGGTACCACTGTATATTTATATGAGAACACAAAGGGACACCATCATTTTCTGTTAGCTTTTGCTGCTTTATCATTTTTTTGTTGCATTAGTTTTATTATGATTTCATAATCTTGAGATGTATTTTCTTCAAATCAAAATAAATAGCGGTATAAAATACACATCTAATGATATTTACATACTTACACATAGTTGCATACTTACACATATATAGAATGTATTAGAGCTAAAAGTATAATATATTCCCATATGAGTAACTTTTATCAACTTTCTTTATTTTTTCTAACCAGTATAGCTACTTTTTCTTATACATTCGATAGTATCCTTGCTTTACAAAACTTAGGTCTACATTGCAAAATCAATTATAATTTTTGAATTAAGACACACATTGCACTTTATTCTCTCTCTCACCTGATCATTTTTCTTTAAGAATGCTTCATTAACTTCATGCTTAATCAATGTTTCTTAAAACTTTTTAACAGCAGGTAATGTGCCAAATAGGTACTGGTATATCTTAAATCTGTTCCAACTGACTTCCATCGTTTGCAACACTTTACTCCTGGTATTCTTAAAATTCAGTGTCATTAATTTTTCGATGCAGTAATGTTTGTTTATAGTTAGCCTGTTGGCTCTCTACCAGAAGGCCAATACAGTTTCTTATGTCACCTTTATAACATACCAACGTTGAACGCTAAGTCCACGTGAATTACTTTATTCCCGCCGAGCAAAGACGAACAGCATATGTTATATAAGATTGTAATACACACTTATATGTTACTGCAAACTATAGATTCAGTTTACAAACAAGTAGACACTTTTTATGATCACTTAGGGATGCGTGGTAAACAGATTCTGGGTGTTCTTTTTTTGGTGTGGCGGCATAAACACATGCCAAACCCTTTCCATTAATTTTGTCATTTAAATCTGTCAAACTAAGCGAGGTTGGGTCACTTGGAACAAGGTCATAAACAAACAAACGACAGATGCGCTCTTAACGCCATCTTTTGTTCAGATTCTACACTAGCCAATGGCTACTAGTGCTCAAAGCGTGCCATGCTAATCGCTATCTTTCGTTACAAGTCTTTGGTCATTGGTGCGGAGAACACGGAGAACATATGCTGATAAATCCCGTTGATCTTTCAAGGTTCCCCAAGTGAGCATAGTCAACACCCGGTTCTCTGTCCTTACAGTGGTGAAGCTTAGGTTGTGTTTCAAAATAAACACATCATACTGATTAATATATTTATGAAAAGTCGTAACAGTTATAATCATGACTACAGATAGATTGTTTATATTCCTTTGAGACTGTCCTACGTATCATTCATTATTTTTATTGCTAAAGTTTGCCGAAAAATATATACTGTAGACAGTTTCAAAGAACGAAAGACCACTATTCAAAATAAAATAAAAACAAAGGGAGAATTGGGTAAAAAATAGAACACAAAGAACAAAACAAAAATAACCAAAATATGAAAATAAACAGTCATCTTTTAATTTATCATAAGTAAAGATTTTCAGGAAATGAAGATCTAATACACAAGTGTTCATTTTTTGTAA
>NW_028234409.1:15273836-15278836 GCF_977035675.1 Penaeus japonicus | reverse complement strand
ATATACATATATATATATATATATATTATCAAGGTCTTATTGTATATGATAAAGATTCAAAATTCATAACGAAGCAATAATTAAATATTTCTAGTTTCTTAAACACAATGTCTCCCAGTTCCAGGTCAGTCCTGAATACCCACGTTCGGAGGGCGTGGCCAAGGTCCTGCCTCATTACCACGTGGACCAATCACCGCCGGGTCGGGCAGCTCCCTGACCAATTAGAAGAATTGTCGCTGCCCCTCGCACTGACCCAGTATCCCCCTCAAATTAGGTCATTGATAGATTTAGACAGAATTAGTTCGACCTTCAAGTCGAGAGGTCCTTCCTCTCCCTTCACCTCCTCAAGGATTCCAGGTAGACAGTGTTTTAGTGCCTTTAGTGACTTAGCTTATTTCATATACTGTGCATTGTCTGTGTTTTCCTTAGAGTTGTGTTTTCCTTAGTGTTGTGTTTATATTAGGGTTATTGATATATCTTTAGCTCAGGTATTATTAGCTTTGCGATAGGCTTAGCTTCCCCCTTGCATATATATATATCGTACCTCCCTTGTAAATAATGTTATATATATATCTTGATTTTATAATATATTGTTAATGTTTTCGCTACCGTGTTTAACATCATCCCTTTATATATTATGTGTGGGAATTAGATCAATCTCTGCTCGCAACATATTCGGGTGCCCGGGACGGGACCCGTCATGCCAATTACACAAATAGTGTTAGTATTTAGGATATATACAATTTACACACACAAGTTGCAGTAGGGACACATCTTAATACCCATCACATAAACTGGTGTCAGCGGTGAGATTCATTCTGCTCACCACATAACTGGTGGCAGATTGGATATCTTGCTCGTCACATAAATTGGTGATAATGCAAGATAAGAACCTCACGTCGTTAATTAGTTTTATATGTCTTATAAATATTCGTAGGCCGCTCGCTACAAATATTTTGGTTCTTGTTGATAAAAAACAAGTTGATAGGACCTAGTTTCAATTTTTTACACAATTTAGGCATACTAGTGGCTCTTCTTTCTATTTTTTTCACTACGTGACATAGTTAGTGATATCTGGAGAAGTACCTCCTCCTTTTAGGTTAAAAATGTAGAATATTAACCTAATTTTTTATTTAAGTCGTGAACCGCTCGCGCGTACTTAAATAACCCTTGTCTATCCCACCTTATACGGTAACGGTTGGGACAATTATCGCCACGTTAGTATTGTCTAAGTGTGCATTTTGTGATTGTGAACACCGCCAGCACTAAGAGGAACACGACAATCGCAGTAAAGCTACTTCTCTTCTCTCAGCAACTAAAGGTAAGTCACTTTAAGGTTGCTAGACACTGTATCTCCTGTGTTTCCCTGCCCCCCCCCCCCATCCCCATTTCTTTTTTTTTTCTCCCTGTTTATTGCAAACTCCACCCCGTCATTCCCCCACCCTCCCTCCCACGCTTTTTCATCTATTCTCATTTTTGTTAATTAGTGATAATTGTTTCTACGTATCGTTTCGTTAATTTCACTAAATAACTTTTCGTTAACATTCGGTAACGTAATATTTCACATCATTATTTTATGTGTCTTCCGATGTGTACGTTATTCGTTCTTTTTATTATGATACGAATGTTTAACAATTATTCTATGTTATCTTACGTTTGCTATTATTAACGTTTCAAGATTATTCGTATTCTCGTAGAAATTCACATAAAGGTGTGACATTAGTCTTTCATACGAAACCGATAAAATAACTATGTTTCGTTTACTTATTCTATTATTCTACTCTTAGATTGCTCTACGTTATCTTGTGTGAATTTACGATTACATTTTACTACGTATAATGCATGATTTGTTTTTCTGTGCGTTAGTTAAGTGAATAACTGTAAATCACATCATATTCTTATGGCAATAACTTCGAAATTTCTTATATAGAATTTCTAATATCTGTGTGATTTTCTTAAGTTTTCGTTTCTATGCGAAATTTAACATATCGAATTTCTTCGAACAAAAATATATTATCAAATTACATGTTTCAGATTCGTTGTTTGATCTCGTGTGATTATTTTTCTTGTGAATTTTAATATTTTCCTTTTTTGAATATGGTTTATACTATGTATTCGTGAAAATATAATTCACTTTGCGTTTGCATTTAATATATTTGTTCGTTTATTATGGGACTTTAATATAATTTCTTTTATTCTTGCTTTAATATGCATTTAATTATTAAATGTATTTTGCATATGACCTGACCTCACTTGACCCTTGACCCGTTCGTATGGTCAATCTGGACAGAAAACTTTGACAATGTGTTATATTTCTCGCGACCATTCTGTCCCTTGTGGTCAAATTCATGACCGTGTGATATTGGGGATAGCATCACATGTGACCCCCGGTCACTTCATGACCGCGTTCTGTAAGTGACCTTATCCTATGTCATTATTGACCGTGTGAATTTGTAAGAAAATCGTTAACGAATATTAAGAATTATATTTGTCTTAACTCTGATTTTCTCTACATATTAATTTATTTTATTGTCTGCATATACGTTTGTATATTCCTTAATGCATGACTATATATCTGCATCTTCTGTAACGTGACATACTTTGTCATTTGTGAATCGTTCAATGGTCACACTCCTGACCTCACAGCGGTCATCTGTAATCCGATAATTGGATTAACAATTTGTTTTGTCTTTGTGAAATTCTATATATTTCTCAACATTCGACAGTATATGTTTTTAATATTTTTTTACTTTGTGGACTTATGATTGTTAATTCATTACAATCTCTCTGACAATTATTTCATATCTTAACATGTTTCATCACTTCATATTATGATTTATCATCACATTTAGCTAGAAATGTTGACAGATGCATGTTCGTTTCTTAGCTTTATTTCTATTTCATTGTATAGTCATATTCGACTATCTTTGCATTTTTCATTGCATTATTGATTATTGTTACTTCCATATTTCATTGTTTAGTTGCAAGTAACTTTAATCATCTTATGATATGAGTGTCATTATTCTTAGTTTTAAGCAATTGTCGACTTCGACAACATTTAGCATATATGTTATCATCATAGGCCTCTCCGAGTTTCCGACCTTTCGAAACATTTCATGGGTCAATCGGATCGCCAAATATCTCATCATGATGTTACTGAACGAAACGTTCATTAGGACAGTCGGGAAAAGGTTTCCTTATCACTTCATATTTTATAGCTTTTCAGCTTAATTTGCCTTTCTCCAGCTACTGTACCTCACTTATCGGGCCTTCATTGCATGACGCCCATTGCATGTGCATCTCACCCTAATTACGCGTATCTATGGTACCAAAATTGAATAAACCGCGAATTACGGGTTATTTTTCGCACTCCGGTGCACCGCGCCCTAGGAGATCTTGACAACCTGACGTCACAATTAATTCTCTCAAACAGAGATAGCGCGCTTATCACTTATCAGACGTTCCAGGCTTGCTAACTCCGCATTTTATTAGCTATGCACATATTAATGGTATTTCTTTCAGTTGCCCCGATCTTGGCTATTACGCCGCACCTTATTTCAGAAGGACGAGTTCGGCCACGCAATTGAAATATCATAGTATAGTCTAATAATTTATCATATTTATTTTTGTTCTCGAGCTAAGACAGCGTTTCCCCACGGGACGAGTTCAATTTGGCGCATGATCTTACCGACCACTAGCATGGTCAAACAAGGTAAATCACCTATTCCTTAACGGAACGACCTCCAGGTCAATATTATATTAATATTTTTTTCTTTCAGTTCTCATTAACATTCATTTTTCCAGTCTCATCCGTTCTGACTCATGTCGTGCCTTCTAATTAATTGAAGGACTGGATTCGGTTGATCATTGGATTGTTATTTTTTTTCTTTCATAAGCATATTCATGATATTTTTTTTTACCCACTTTGCCTCAAATCTTGACTTCCGGTCACGCAAATTTAAGGATTAGATATGGTTGGTAATTTGGCTATTATTATTTTTTTTTACATGCATCATACACATTTACATTGTTCTCCCTAATTTGCTACTGACCTTGGCTCATATGCCGTGCCTTCACTCCCCGAAGGACTAGACTCAGTTAGTAAATGGAAGAATTTATCTTAACTTATCATTTTTTTCATTACTCATCACTTATCAAAGCAGACACATATTTTTCACATAGTTCATCCCTCGATGAATCCGGTCTGCTACTACGTAAGTATTGTCAGCAAATAACATGAACTCAGGTAAATACTTCCTATTTCTTGTTATTGCCAAATCATATGATTATGTTGCATACATGATTATTTTTCAATATGAAATACTAATTTCGATATCCCTTGCAGATAGTTCCTGCTGGTAACTACCATATCTGTCGACTACCAGGACCATTCTATGCTGTATACGGTTCCTGATGCAGTCAACTTCTTGCGTTGTTGCAACTCTCGGGTTTATCCTGAAACCCGGGACTCCTAATGACTTTTTCCCCAGTCTGATCTTAAACAGATACCGGACTTGCACGGCTGATGATTCGAGCTTGGTCGCGTGTTGGTTGCATCGCACTACGAGCAAGTCACCGCATCACCCGATGCCTATTCGCAAGTCGTACTCTTGTATCTTTTTGTACTATATTTACCATTACTGGATATACCATTTTATGAGTATATACTATAACTTAGCATAACTTACTTGCTATAAATTTTATTGTTTTAAACATTATGACATAATAATATGTTAATATTTAGCAATACCCTTATTGTATACATACTTTTGATATCTTTTCAATTTATATTGCATGTTATATTCACCTAGTTAATGCATAACTACTATTATCAATTATCTTATAACATGCATCTGCATAATTTTTGCTCCTACGCCCTTTACCCTGTCCCCTCTACAACTATCGTATGCACTAGTTACGTGTATAAAGTTTTTCAGATACGATAGTGATGGATGCAGAAGGGCACGTCAACCAGACGTGTCAATCCTGTAACCAGCGCA
>NW_028234409.1:15243836-15246336 GCF_977035675.1 Penaeus japonicus | reverse complement strand
TTTTGTTACTTGGTGTATTGCTTTATCTATTCGCGTATTTATATTCTACCTTCATCTTTATTGTTTTATCATTATAAGTTATCGTTTAATTGTAAGTAATATAACGTAAATGGCGATGTTATTATATTATTAATTCATTTTTACATATTCATATATCATTAAATGCGAATTACTATATTTAGCAAACAGACTAAGACAACCCTCACAAGCATGGGAGCGCACATAAACATGCAAGCATGCATTTTATCGTAGGCCCTGCACATGTATATAAACATATGTCCATTCTCACAAGAGTAAACCAAAAGGTAGCGAGATAGATTGGGGGATACTAAGATCTCCTAATAATACGCAAGGCTAATTCAAATGTGTTATTGGAAATTAAAGGTAGCCTCCAACTAAAATTACTCCCCCCACCATGCACAGTTAAGGCCGGTAGGTGGGGGTATCAGGCCCCACCCCTCTTAAATATGATTTCCCAGTCAAGAAAATTACCCTCATTTCCCGGAAGCAAAGGAGCCCCCGGTCTAGGCGGCGATCAGGATCGTTCTGGAGCAGAGGGTGCTAAAAATATCCAGTAAGACTCAGGCCGTATAAAGATAATGAATTTGTGCACGTACAATGTAAGGACTCTGAGAACAGAATCTGATCTTTTGACACTGCTTGAGGAACTTTCATTTATTAAATGAGATATTGTAGAACTTTCTGAAGTTAGAAGACTAGGCGAAGAACAGAAATTACTAAATGATGGCTACTTACTATATTGGAGAGGTAAACCCCTGGATAGCAAACAAGAATTAGGAGTAGGTGTCTTAGTTCACAAGCGTAAGAATATTAGGGAATTCTACAGTGTAAGCGAAAGAGTAGTTTCTGTAATACTGAAACTTGACAATTGATATAATCTAAAAATTATCCAAGTTTACGCTCCTACCGGCACTCACAGTAATGAGGAGATAGAGAGCTTCTATGAAGATGTGCAAGCAGCTACATATATAGAGCAAAAACCCATTTTACCGTGATTATGGGAGATTTTAATGCCAAGATGGGAATAAGGGAAGATGGAGAAACCTCGGTTGGGAAACACGGAATAGGCACCAGAAATGAGAGAGGGCAAAGGCTAATAGTAATTGCTGAAGCTCGATCCCTTAAAATTATGAATACATTCTTCGAAAAGAGACCCGGGAGGAAATGGACATGGAAATCACCATCTGGCATTAAAAACGAAATTGACTTCATAATCATCAATAAGCACGACATTGTACAAAACGTAAATGTTATCAATAAAGTAAATGTCGGTAGCGACCATAGACTGGTCAGAAGTAGAGTAAAATTTCAGCAAAGAAGGGAACGAAATAAGCTCATACAGAAGCCTCTCGTTAATCTAACTAACATTAAAAATAGGATGATTGAATTCAGTATTAACATCTGAAATAAATACTCTCGAAGAAGATATTGACATGGACCAAATGAACGACCAATTCAGTGAGATATTAAAGGAAGCTGCACTTGAAATAGGGAGTAAAGACGTATAAGAAAAGTTCAGTAAGCTTTTAGTAGAGACAAAAAAGCTTATGAAACAGCATAAGGACATGAAAATAACATCAATCAGACACAAGATAGAATCAGCAGAGCTGACTAAGACGATAAACAAGAAGAAAGAGAATGTATGCAATTTAACATACGAAAAATAAATGAAGCCCAGCTTGCCGGCACCAGCCTTAAGGCAACAACGAGGAGGCTCGGAATAGGGAAAAAACAAATGTATGCAGTAAAGAAACCTAATGGAGAAGTGACATACAATAAAAATGAAATTATCAAAGTAATAGAAGACTTTTACCGCGACTTATACCTATCAAACGATCAACCACATACGGAGACAAACACAACAATTGGAGACGTTCCAAACATCACGGTAGAGGAAGTAAATAGGGCACTAAAAAGCATGAAAAGAGGAAAAACACCAGGTGAAGATGGCATTATTGTAGATCTTATTCAAGATACAGGAGAGATTGTGGCAGTAGAACTGGCCGATCTTTTTAACAGATGTCTAAGCGTCAGTAAAACTCCGAAATCCAAGAAAAAACGCAATAATATTTATAATACACAAAAGGGGGGACACAAAAGACTTAAAGAATTACCGACCTATAAGCCTCCTTTCAGTAATCTATAAACTGTTCACAAAAATCATCACAGCCCGTATCATCAACGCATTAGATACAAAACAACCCAGGGAACAGACAGGGTTCCACAACGGATTCTCAACTACAGACCATATTCACACACTAGCCCAAATAAAAGAGAAAACAAACGAATATAGGAAGCCTCTGTGTATGGCATTCGTAGATTATGAAAAGGTATTCGATTCGGTACAGAAATCTGCAGTACTAGATGCAATTCGTAAACAAGGAGTAGAGGAAATATATAAAAAATGTACAACGACCATCAAAATACACGCAGAAACCAATAAAATATCAATGAAAAAGGATGTTAGGCAGGGCGACAC
>NW_028234409.1:15226336-15231336 GCF_977035675.1 Penaeus japonicus | reverse complement strand
TTTATTGTCTTAATTAAGGCTATGTAACATATATGCATACATTAATGACCCAGCCTTCTGATAGAAACACGCAATTGTATATATTTTAAAAAGTGCATATAGAATATACATTACCTGTATCCCAACTGTTGCATCGTACATGTTAATACCTTTATAAGCTATAATCATAAGTGTATGATGAAAGTAGATCAGCCGTGGAATACCTATTTGATCATTTACACTTTTGATGATATCTCTTTGTTTCTGATGAAAAAGACTTTGTTTCCAGAAGTAAAGAAAAGAAAAGTCCACAAATGGAGGTAGCATTATATGTAGAGAGAGAGAGAGAGAGAGAGAGAGAGAGAGAGAGAGAGAGAGAGAGAGAGAGAGAGAGAGAGAGAGAGAGAGAGAGAGAGAGAGAGAGAGAGAGAGAGAGAGAGAGAGAGAGAGAGAGAGAGAGAGAGAGAGAGAGAGAGAGACAGACAGACAAAACAAAATGATCAAGAATGATAAACAAGTGTTTCTTATAACTTCAGGCAAAATGGACGAAATACAAATATGAAATATATCTAAAAAGCATCATAATAAATATTGTAACACAAGAGTTAAAAAAAAAACAGAAGAAACTCAAATATAGACATATCATTCTTAGATCCAATAATATCAATTATTACGGATTAATCATATGCTTCACTGACAGATTATTGTCCGTCAGTTAGGAATTGATGACTAGACATATATGATCTTCACGAGCAGATAAAACACAATGCCCTCCTCCGGATCTTCACAAAGCAGCTGAAGTACACTACTAATAAGGGTATTAATTCTGCCAACACCTAAGGACGTGTGTATTCAGGTTTACATAAGCGGTGTAACAGACAGTAATTGGAATTCCAGAACTAATTTCCGAAATGCATGCTATTGATTTTCGATATGAAGTTGGGAAGTCAAGTTGTTCGGGAAATATAGAAGTTTGAAGAAGAATCAAAAGAGTTTTGTGTATTCGTTTTTCGAATGTATATTTTCGATTGTAAACGTGTTCAAGTCACATATGCGGAGAGAGCGAGAGCGAAAGAGAGAGAGAGAGAGAGAGAGAGAGAGAGAGAGAGAGAGAGAGAGAGAGAGAGAGAGAGAGAGAGAGAGAGAGAGCGAGAGAGAGAGAGATCGCGCGATTGGCTTAATTTTTTTTCTAGATATTGCAGTGAAACTTTAGACAGCTTCAAATACCCCCAAGAGACCTAGACGGAGTGATGACTTTACCCCTTGCTCTTCTGAAAGCAGACCAAGAAGTCCTGCTTGGTGAGGCAGCTGATCGCCGTCAGCTGCCACTCCTAGAAATTTCCAAATCATAAGCTGCAACTCGAGAAGAAGCGGATCCTAAGCGGGAGATCCAGCAGGCATCGCAGACTAGGATCTCCTGCCATAACAAAGAGTTTTTTTTTCCAGTTCTGCTTCTCGAAGTGGGAGGAGCGGTTTCAACAATTAGGTTTCCTGTGATATCTAGAAAAATAAAGATTTTATGATGCCAGTCTGATCACTTTTGGATTGTACTGTGTGTAGGTGTGTGTGTGTGTGTGTGTGTGTGTGTGTGTGTGTGTGTGTGTGTATGTGTGTGTGTGTGTGTGTGTGTGTAGGTGTGTGTGTGTGTGTGTGTGTGTGTGTGTGTGTGTGTGTGTGTGTGTGTGTGTGTGTGTGTGTGTATATATATATATATATATATATATATATATATATATATATATATATATATATATATATACATATATATATCCTATATACATATACATATATATTTTTATCATATATACATATATATATATATATATATATATATATATATTATATACATACACACACACACATATATATATATCTATATAAATATATATATATATACATATATATGCATGTATATGTATATATTTATATATATATACATATACATATATATATATATATATATATATATATATATATATATATATATATATATATATACACATATAATCGAAAAAGAGAGAGAGAGATTATAAAGATATCACAAAGATTATACTAAGATTCAGAACGTGGCCTTAAGGCACAAAAGCCATCGTTGCCCACAAGTTAAAATAGTCGCCGCTATACAATTATTTTTAAATCTTATTTTCTGAGTATCATTACGTCAGGCGGAGAAAGTTAGAAGAGAAATTTAATTCCGAGAGGTAATGATATTGGAGAAATTCCTCCTTGCGCCTCCCTTCCTTTTCTCTGGACCGTCGCAGCTGACGCTTCGAATATTCAAATTCCTCTGACAGTCTCGCTGTTGACTTTCGCGTGAGATTTTTACCAACTCTTCACTCTCAGCTGATCTCTGCAAAGTTGAAAAGTTACGATCCGTTAACTTATCTCCTCTATTCCACTAGTGAGGTTTTTCCCTAAACGAGAAGCATACGAACGGCGATTTTATCAGTATATGATACTAGAGAATTTATCGTTAGGTTTTCTACGTGTTTTTTTCCGTTGGGGAGAAATAAATATTCTCCTTTTAAATGGTTCCTATCAATTATCTTCTGATGTTTAGTTTGATACACGAATCATGACTATTTATGACTATCACTCTATTGTTCTCAGAATAAGTCGTGGTAGTAGTTGAAAGGATTGCAATAAAATCCGTTTGATCCAAAGGCGAGTTTGGGTGTGACATCTAGATAAAAGAAACACAGGTGGAATTCGGCTTACAACAACGACGGGAAAGAATTCATCTGTCAGGGAGTAACCTGAAATCCTATGATACATTCCTTTTATTTATACGTTGTGTATTAAATTACCAAAAGGGAAAGGAGATTACCGACCTATTTTTCCTATAGGAGAAAAGGGAGAAAAGGTTTAAAGGAAAGATAAGTAGAGGAAGAACATCGAATAAAATACAATAGCAAGACAGTGAACACCATGGATTACTTGATTCTCACACATCTCGCGTGTAGAAACTGTACACTTCTTTGGATTGTAGAAAATCTTTGGTCAAATTGTTTATTGTTACTTATTTTAAGCTTCATTTTTTGAGGGGGGAGGGTGCAAGAACATATAGTATAAAACAAAATTCTCATTATACTAACGGGTCATATTACCTCATAAATTTACTACGATCTAGAAACATATACATCATAACCCACTTTTATTCGATATTTTTTTTTACTATGTTTCCGTCGCGTAAAAAAAACATTTCCTAAAAGCCATCTGGTGTGTCATTCCGCTTAACTGTCCGTCGGTTATAATCCTATAGAGCGAGTGAAAGTTTGACCGAAGTTCTCCCACTGGGGAATATGCAGTATAAGAACCAGGACAGGAAAACCTATCGAGAAGGACATGGTTGGAAAAGTTGCAAAGAGTTAGTCTTAGACTTATTTCGTGGCGTTGCTTGTCTGGCGAAATGCGACAACATGGAATTAGATGACATCGTCCCCAACTTCATACACATATACACGGAAATGAAATGCGCGCTATGTGGCCAGGAGAATGCGTGGGTGTTTTATGCGAATATACACACATTTAAGCTATGGATTTTGTGTGTGTGTGTGTGTGTGGTGTGTGTGTGGGGGGGGGGGGGGTATGTTTGTATGTGTGTGTGTGTGTGTGTGTATGTGTGTATGTATGTGTGTGTGTGTTTGTATGTGCACGAGAGATAGAGAGTGGGGAGATGCGTGTATATTAAGACACGTTCTAATGTTGGGATTCACGTTCATGTACAAACATCAACATGCACAGGCACAAAATACAATAACATCTCCATATATTGATCCTCTTTCAAAACCACCATTGAAATCTTGATGAACTATGTTTATTTACACCTCCCTGAGAGCTGCAATACGTATCAAGAAGGTTGATAAACGGGAGGACCCACCCCAACTCGTTTCTAACTAAGCTTAAGAGATGCTTGTCTCTCCTTGACATCACCCGAAGATAAAATCTTACAGTATGGTCCTTTGTAAATTGGACGGGGAAATGGGTACAACGCCAGGATTTGTCATCACAATGGAAATGGGTAACCGGGTGTGTGTCAGGTGTTGGTTAAAAAAAACATATGGTAACTGTTAACTTTCATTATCGCTTCATTAATGCAGAGCTTACTCAGGGTCTTTCAGGCAAGAGATACGTAAAGTAGATACGGAGGTTGATAAGTAAGGAAAAGGTTAATTTTGCCGAGACTTTGTCTGCATGTTTCTCAAAACGACTAATGAGGTTCAAGAGCCTCTGATAACTACAGTCACATATGTGAACATATGCTGATGTCCCTGAACTGATGGTTTGGAGCAGTGATAATAAAACCTTATAGAAGGATAGCTCTGCCTTTAGCATTTCGAGTCGTCACCGCTTCGCCATATGAAGTGCTCTCTTCCCTGCAGTTTGTGGAAAGTGCGGCCCTGAGAGATAAAAATAAACTGCCAACCACCTAAAAAAGAAGAAGAAAAAAGTATGACAATTATTGTTTGTTATTTTCTATCTTCCATGGCGGGTCGTGGTAGACTTAATTACCTATATATTCTCTACCAGTGCGTGATATTTGAAATTAGACTAATTATGACTGTAAATTAATAGTTACATCTGTAAGGGTATCCGAGGGTGGGAGCTATTTACGGAACGTTCCGTGAGTCAGGATAGGGAAATGACGGTTAGAGATAGAAGGGCCTTATATACTCCATAAAACAGAAAAAAAAAAAATAAAGCCCATCAAGTCATTAAAGAAGAGAGGGGTCTCTGTGAGGCTGTGGTTTAGATTATTTTAATTGGTATCTATATTTCACTATCTCATGATTGCAGCACCTAGCTTTTCCCTATCAGCAGGCAAGCAATCGGTTCCGATACAATATCTTTTTTGCAGCCTTGTAATCGCCACTGCAAGATCCATAAAGGAACACCAAAACCCACGTTCGCCTTAACAATGTTTAGTGTAGTACTTATCGCCTTCTACAGGCAGGGATGAACAGCACAAAATACAAATATTCTTAAAATTGAATATGATAAAATCTCACAAGAAGGTGATG
>NW_028234409.1:15218836-15221336 GCF_977035675.1 Penaeus japonicus | reverse complement strand
TAATGCTGTAAGTGACTGGGCTATGGGGAAGGTAGGCTGGGTAACTGACAGAAACCATTTCGTTTTGTTTCTTAACCCTTTTCAAGGACACTTGTTAGAATATTTAGTTGGAGTCAGTCAAAAGAGTGCTCGCAGTGTGTGTGTGTGTGTGTGTGTGGGTTTGTGTGCGTGTGTTGGTGTGGGTGTACACATGTGTGTTTGTTTTGTACAATGTTTCTGTACGTCAGAGGTGCAGTGTATTTGTTTAGCAGCTCCACATTAAATTATGCAACAACTAAAAAAAAAGAATAGGGAGCAGCATTACTAACAACCAAGTGACAAAGTCTCAATTCATGATTTTTTTATCAAGTCTTTTATTCATCATATTTTACTTTCTTTGTAAAAGTATTATTGATTTTAAGAAAACCTTATTTTTCATAATCTTAATTAATTGGTGAAATCTGGTGAAATTTTGATAACTGGTGAAATTGGCATCTTTCGATCTGGCAATGCTGTGGAACACAACCTGCTTAACAAAAGGAGCGGTCTATGAACACACCAAAAATGAGATCATTTGGTGCAACTCTACTAAAGTACAAGACAGAACAGAAAAACATTGGTTATAACATAAACTATTGTTCTTACTCATATATTATCTGTGAGTGGGTATATGTACAATAAACATCACTGTAAAAGAAGAATTGACCATGTCATGTCATGTGTCTAACAACAAGCACCTATAAAAAGACAAAATAGCATAATAGACGAATAGCATTATATATATATATATATATATATATATATATATATATATATATATATATATATATATATGTATATATATACATATAAACATATATATATATATATATGTATATATATATATATATATATATATATATATATATATATAATCATTTATAAAATCTCATTAAAAGGTAACGGATAACAAATATAGTTAAACAGAAGTGACACAGATAGCAAATAAATAATGATGACACAGATAGCAAATGAATAATGGTAGGAGGGAGGTAGAAAAATAGGAAACAATAGATCTGGAGCGAATAATTTAGAAAGAAACAAGTATACAAAGAACAAAACAGACTAACTGTATAGAAAAGAGCAGTAAGAATAAAGATATAAGACTAAAGGGTTATGCTAAACTCACCCAGGCTAGGATAAGGAAGAAATTGAAAATGTGCAAGAAATGAATGAATAGGTCGGGAGGACAGATTAGAGTATGGAAAATGGTATCAATGAGTCCCAAATAAGAAAATGGGTAAGATGGGTAAATGAATAGAGTATGCGCATAATAAGATAAAGGAGGAGATAGTAGACCAGTAGGGAGAAATAGAAATGACAAAAATAAACGAAGCAAGAGAAAGAGAGGGAATGAGTGAAAGAGAGGAAGGAAGACGAAGAAAGGGAGTGAATGACAGATAGAAGGAAGGAGTAGGAGAAAGGGAATGAGAGAGAAAAGGAAGATGGAAGAGAGAGGAGTGAGGTATTTAGACAAAAGGAAAGTGGAGGAGAGAGATTTTATAAATTATTATATAGGAAGGATGAGGAGAAATGGATAGAATAAGAGAGGAAAGGCAGGAAAGAGGGAGGAGAAAGGGTGTGTGAGTAAGTAGGAGAGGGAAGTAAGGAAGGAGGGTGAGGAGAAAGCGAGTGAGAGAGGGAAGGGAGGAAGGAAGGAAGGAGGAGAATGGCAGTGTGTGAGTGAAAGAAGGAAGGAAAAAAGAAAAAAAGGAGTGAGTGATTGAGAAAATGAAAGGAAGGAAGAAAAGGTAGGGAAGGCAAATTGTGCTTGGCCTTCTTGAAACGAATTCATATCCAATTTACTGATGGTAAAACATAAATAAAATGTGTTTTCCTGTGAGATATCTCTATTGAAACGGGTTTGTTTATATTTTACATTTCCTTCCGCTTCGCATGCCACGCGGTATTCAGTATCTCACCAGCTCCCACAAAACGCTTTGCCACTGATTGCAAAGTTGATGTTTTCAATACAGCCTATCCACGTTCATACAACACTCAATACGGCCATGGTCTGTAGCATACATCTGTCTATATACCTATTTTGCTGTCTCATCCTAGGCTTTGCTAAAGCTTCTGACGTAGCTGACATCATCTTTAGGGAGATACTGCTTTCATCCTATCGAGAGTTGCAAACAGTATCTAATTGCATGGTAATCCATTTCGCCTGCATGACAGACAGGACATTCTAATCGTCCGCTCATGGCATTTCGCATAACTAGTCTTACTGAACTTCTTGCATGTAATTAACAATAAAATAGATAGTATTGGTAGTTTATATATATATATATGTGTGTATGTGTGTGTGTGTGTGTATAGATAGATAGATACATACATACATACATACATACATACATACATATATATATATATATATATATATATATATATATATATATATATATATATATATATATATAAAGGTAGCATGTTAAATTCCATAGGATGGCATTACCTAATTTTCCAAGATAATCATTTCTTT
>NW_028234409.1:15203836-15206336 GCF_977035675.1 Penaeus japonicus | reverse complement strand
AGCAAATTGGACTTTTCTCAAATGGAAGTTATAGATTTAAATCTTGTTAGAAAATGGAAATAAATTAAGATTCTTTCTACTAGAATTTAGGCTAAATGCATACACATGTTAACATCTATAATAATAGACAGGTCTCAAACGCACGCACGCGCGCACACACACACACACACACACATATACTAAGTATGTGTGTGTGTTGTATTATCAGTGCAAGGAGGATCTTTAGATTTCATGAATAATCTTTCCGTCAGTATATTTTCCGAAAATCGTCTCTTGATAAAACAGCTTAATACTTATTCTGGAAATTATCGATATGGATTACTGAACGTGATGGTGACAATGTGTTACGTGAATTTGATGTCGGTTTTCAGAACAAATTGTATTTTTCCCAACATATATATGAATTTTCTGCTGTAAATAAACAAAATACAATGTAAATTATCAATGAACTTTGTAAACTATTTAATTCTGCTATGCTTGAATACTGCATTCCCTTTTATTCAGTTACAAACTCACAAATAAACCATTTGTTTAATATATCTTTGTTATGAAGATATTCCAAACCTTTTATTGATCTGTGGTGCTGCATGTTGTATAAGCTTTCTTCCAGATCATTCTTTTCGATCTATTTAATGAAAAGCGGCCGACTTTTTCAACTGCATTTTTTTTTTCATTCTACAGCTATATCATATTGAAACGTATTTATGTTTCCTTTTTTAATTCAGAAGACAAAGTCCAGAATAAAAGTTCATATTTTCATATTGAATTGCAATATATATATATATATATATATATATATATATATATTTATGTTTATATGTATATATATATGTATATATACATAAACATACATATATATACATATACATATATATAACACAAACACACACACAAATACACAAAAACAAAAACAAACACACACACACACACACACACACATATATATATATATATATATATATATATATACATATATATATATATATATATATGTTTATATGTAAATACATATTTATATAAATATATAAATATATATACATAAATGTATATTATACATATACATATATACACTGCTGGCCAAAATTTATGAGCCAACCTGAGCTGAGACGCGATTTTGAATGGGGACCTTGTCTAAATCATATCTTACAGTCTCAGAAGTGACTCAATATCACTAGGTTTTAAGTAAAGATCTAAAGAGTCTACTTTATATAGATTTCTAACTTTTGTCATATAAATATATACATATATATATATATATATATATATATATATATATATATTTATATATATATATATATATATATATATATATATATTATATATAATATATATATATATAATGTATGTATGCATAGGGGTGTGTGTGTGTGCGTGTGTAATTATATATACACATATATATATATATATATATATATATATATATATATATATATATATATATCATTATCATCAGCCTGCATCATTCCACTGCAGGACGTAAGCCTCATTCAATCTTTTCCAGTCATTCCGGTCTTGTGTCCTCTGATTCCTGTTTACTCCTGCGAAATTCGCTATTTCATCCCGCCATCTAGTCATTGGTCTTGCCCTTGGTCTCATTGTGTCGTGTATTACCCATTCTGTTGTTTTCTTTGTCCACCTGTTGTCCTGTCTCCGATATATATGACTAGCCGCACTGCCACTTTTTATTCCTAAGTATATCCCGTACTTTTGTTTGCTGCCTGATCCATGGGACTCTTTTCTTGTTTCTTAAGCTAACTCCTAGCATAAGCCTTTCCATTCCTCTTTGAGCACTTACTAATTGCCTCTTGAGTGCCTTGGTCCTAGTCCATGTTTCTGACCCATATGTCATGACGGGGATTGATCAAAAATCTTTCTCTTTAGACATAGTGGCAGATGACCTTGTAATATATTATTATGTGTATTAAAGGCACTCCGACCTAGCCTGATTCGCCGTTTTATCTCGGCTTCGTTTTATACATACTAGTTCATAGCTTCTAGTACCGTGCCCTGTATATGTATTTGCTTAACTGGGGTTCGACTGTTGAACATGACTTTAGTCTTTTTCATGTTCATTTTAAGGCCAATCTTCAGACTTTCCCTATTCAAATCGCTTAGTAATTGTTGTAATTCATCTGCTGACTCGCCGAAAAGAACAATGTCGTTTGCAAATCTTATATTGCATAAGTGCTCATTCCCCATTTTAATCCCTTTCTCCTTCCAATCTAACGTCTTGACTACATCCTCCAAGCAAGCTGTAAACAGCTTCGTTAAGATGGTGTCGCCCTGCCTAACACCCTTTTTTGTTGGTATTTCATTAGTTTCTGCATGTATTTTGATGGTCGCTATACCATCTCTATATATATTCTCTAATAATCTGCAATGTATTTCCTCTACTCCTTGTTTACAAATTGCATCTAGTACTTCAGATATCTGTACCGAATCGAATGCCTTTTCATAATCTATGAATGCCATACACAGGGGTTTCCTATATTCCACTGTT
>NW_028234409.1:15118836-15121336 GCF_977035675.1 Penaeus japonicus | reverse complement strand
TATATATATATATATATATATATATATATATATCTTTCTTTCTCTCTCTCTCCCTCTCTCTCTCTCTCTCTCTCTCTCTCTCTCTCTCTCTCTCTCTCTCTCTCTATATATATATATATATATATATATATATATATATATATATACATATATATATATATACATATATACATACATACATACATACATACACACACACAAGCACGCACTCACACAAACACAAAGACACACACATATTTATATATATACATATACATACATATATAAATATATAATATATATATATATATATATATATATATACATATATATATATATATATATATATATATATATATATATATATATATATATATATACATATATATATATATATATATATATATTATATATTTATATATATACATATATATATATATATATATATATATATATATATATATATATATATGAATATTGTGTGTGTGTGTTTGTGTGTGTGTGTGGGGGGGGGGGGGTGTACAGATATATAGATATAGATATAGTTAAACGTTTATGTATTTCATAATTTTCTTATTAAGCACTCGATAGATGTAAAAATAAATAATAATACTAATTAGCACAATCATTTATATATGATGACTTCATTACAATATTTCACGGTAACTATAGGAAGTCTAGGTTGCCTTCAGTAGTGTCATATTGTACTACAGACTATCTAGACATACAGATACTACTGCAGTCTGATGACCAGGGATATCAGTAACCACTTCCTTGGAATATATTACGACTTTGTAACCACTCAGTGCACTAGAACCATAAACTCATCACACCCAGTGGTGAGTAAGATCCAAGAGAGCAGTGGTGGCAGCACGTAAAGTACACTACTTCTGTGGTAAGTATCTGATTATGTTGCTGTCTTGAAGGATGAAGCAATAAAATATCTGAGACCTAATGATTTACAGCCGTATTCTAAGTCCCTAAGCGCGCTGTGTACATGACATGAACTTGCCGCGATTCTTATTCTAGAAGCGCGGGTTCGTGGCAAAAGCGTGGCAAAAGCGTGGCAAAGTCGTGGCAAAAGCGTGGAAAGTATTGGAACAATCGTGGAAACTCCGTGACAAGGGGGTAGGCTTATCACGATAGTTACACGGGTGAAAAAAATTATATTTTTACTGTATTTTTTCTTACCAATACTTCATATGAGAATACTACGTTTGGAAAGTAATATCTATATTGGATATATTAGGCATCATTGTCCTAGACTTGGATTACAAACCCTTTTAGAAAAACATGGATTCTCTGCTGATTTTGAGTTTGTTTACCTTTTGGCGGACTTTTCGAAGGAGAGTGAAGTTAAATGAATGGTAAAAGTAGTCAGGAGCGTAAAGGTAAAGTATATAATTATATGAAATATGTATACATTAAATCTATATGTATAACATATTAAAAATACGCATATATGTACAGTATATACAGAGAAAAAAGACATACGACACTCAGGAAGTTAACTGATTTTTCAAGTGACATAGGTATGCTGTAAATGCTTCCCCGTTCTTTTGGCTTATCAAGTTATTCAATATTATGTGAAGCCTTTTTATGTTTACACTGATACTTCAAACGCGGCCTTGCAGACATGACAATATAAGTATTATCCAGGTGATAACAGATTACAGTTGTATATTAAGGTGGAAATATACACAAATATGCGTTTAAATTTTTATATAATATATATATATATATATATATATATATATATATATATATATATATATATACCAATTGATTAAATGTTGTTTTATCTAATAATTCTGTATTCCTTCTGTTTTAAATCATGTCTTCGAAGCTATCATCGTGTACAGGATACATATTTGAAGATTACCCATATAGACAAGTAGTTTCCTACTTCGGCTTGCACAACAGTATGTGCTCCTCGAAAACAGCCTAAACCGTTTGCCTTTTCGTTATGTTTGATTTATTTACATCAAAGATGTATACATTCTCCAAGCTGACAAAATATTTGCTTCATTCTGTCTTGGAAGATGCTAGAAACCCTGACACCGGTCTTTTCATACGTCTCTTCTCCTTGGCTTTTAAATGATAAGATCGTAATGAGGTCTTTCATTGTCACCTTTAATGCATTGCGTCTCAGATTCAGATGGCTTAATAAGAGCTTGCTATTGTTACTGCATGGCTTTCAATTACTTTGGCTTCTTGACTTCCTCTTGCTGCCATTGCTTGATTGTTACTGTAATCGACTCGTCTTCATGTATATTACGGACTTTTCTTTTCTTCATGCAGGCCATGGATCCCTGAAAACAAAGTGTCTTTTAGGAATCATGATTATCTTTGTTTTGCTCTTTAAAAGTAGGATTATGATATCTTCATGGAAATACAAAAATATCTCGCGATGATGTTCATGACAACAATAACAAAGTAGGCTAAATTCGTGAATGAATAATTGAATGGATAAGAATATATAAATATATTGTAATATTTCATATATTACAACCTTTAAATG
>NW_028234409.1:14956336-14958836 GCF_977035675.1 Penaeus japonicus | reverse complement strand
TAAAAGGATATTCCAAAACAATTACCTTATAAACGAAAATAACAATTAATACTCTTTCAAACCCAAAATAGCACTTCTCTCACATTTTACATCAATATTTCATCACAAAATTGTTATAACTAATAAAGTGATGTTTGGATCACCGCATACATTATAAGCAAATAAATTTCTTATAAGGACAAAATTGATTTCGGGAGACGGAATAATATATATTATATATATATTATATATTATTATATATATATATATATATATATATATATATATTATATATATATATATATATATATATATATATATTATATATATATATATATATATATTATATATATAGTAGCAGCAAGAGAGAATGTTTAGAAATATTGCTGCGGAGGTAGTGGGTCGCGACAAAGCTTTACTCAGGGATAGTCCTTCTTGATATTCTAATTACCCTTTTTATCTTAATTATCTTTTGAATTATACCATAATTGTATTTCTCCATTTTCTTGCAGATGTATAGGGAGATTCATAAACAAATTTCGTCAAGTTTTCACTACCAACCAATACTTTAAGGGATTCTTAATAATTTCTTGTGTATAGGCATTTTTTTCAGAAATATAGCAAATCTATCTAATCTTCTTGGCTGTCCATGCTTTATAGCAGGACATCGATATCGACATCACCGTATCCTTCCTCTAATTCTTCCAAATCTGCAGGAAGTCCTACATTAGCTTTAAATATGAAAACACCATTGTTTGTTTCATCTTTACTGAATTGTTCTAGATAACTCATATATTCTTCATAGCCAGTTTAATACTGCATAATCCTTGAGCGGAACTGCCACAGAAAGGTCATGAAAAGTAAATCACCATCTTTATTTCGAAGCTAATTTTGTAGCTCATCATTCCTTCTAGATAAAATAAATTTTCATGAAGTTAAATCACTCTAACGTCTAGTCTGGTTAACTCTCTTGGCAATACTGGAAGAATTCCAAAGCTCCTTATTAAATCTTGCACCATAATCTTTAAGATCATTATCATCTGGCTGTTCTAAACCTCATCCTCATTCCTCATCTAACACCTTTGACCAGACATTTCTTCCATTTCAATTTATAATTTACTATTTTTACACTTGGATTCTAACTGTACAATCAAGTTTTTGTTTACCACTAATTCTGCTTTCCTTTGAGCCATATTCAACTTTTCCTGTTGTAGAAAGGGAAAGTTATTAACATATTTTTCCATCCTCAGTTGACTTGCTAACACTAACTATTTAACTCACTAACAAATTCTTAAGCTCCGTCGTAACATCACAAATCTTTGTTTTTCATTATCTAACCAGACGTAGAAAAGGGTGTAAATGAGACTGCAAGAGATGCAACTGACACGTTTCGGATTACTCCGTAGTCAGATCTACATCTAGTTCTGATGACGAAGTAATCCGAAACACGTCAATTACATCTCTTGCGTTGTGGAAACTGTTCAGTCTCATTTATACCTTTTTCTACAATTGCCACAATGAATTCTATTCATCTCACCAAGCCTCAAACCTTTTCATGCGAACCAACGAACACTTGAACCTCTTGTTTAACACCTACTTTTGAGTGAACTTGTTAATTTGAACAATGATCTCTCTTAATTTAACCAAACTAAGATTAGCATCTTTTTAATTAAATTCATTATTTTCAAAAGCCATATGGGTTGGCCTAGTATTTTTCCTGACACCTTCACATTACCAGGAACAGACTCACATTATTGGTTATCAAAATAGTCAGTCTTCGACATTTTGTTATTGCTACAGACTGTCATAGAGACTCGTAACATTCGAACCTTTTGATGCAATCTTGTTTTGTGGCTTTCCTTGTTTATTCGACCCACTGGAAACATGTCCCTTTGAACAACATCTTTTTCTTAATGTGTTTACAGTTCTGAAGTTTCCTTGGCAACTACCTTGCAACGAAGTTCGTTGGAACGCTGTAGGGTTCTGATCCATGGATTATGTATTTTTGATATCAGTTACGGGATAAGGAATACCAGTTTTAATCTTTGGATGTATTTATACAAAGATCATATAAAATAGTTGCTGTGAAGAAAGAAAAGTACATAATTAAAAAAACATATATAAATATATATGTGGTCACTTCTTACTGAAAACACAAACACCTGATCTTAGTTACTCAGTCTACAGATATATCAGTAAATCCTAGTTATGTACATATATCTTTTGTTTATACTGTACGTTATTCTGATTATCGCTCCCTTTCACACTCCCTCCTTCTTCTACACGTCTCCTCTTTTTTTCCACATTAAGAGTACTCTCAGTACGAAATCCATCGCACTTGAAATACTGCAGTTGCATTACCGACGGTGACCTTTCTGTTCACATGCCAGAATATTGCAATCATCAATCTCTTGCGTCATGTTCACCGACCAGGAGAGTTCACAGCGGAGAAGGAGGCCGAGCACCGGATTCTCTACGGCATGTCCTCTGCGTTCATTAGCCTATTAACTTCAGTGTTCCT
>NW_028234409.1:14946336-14951336 GCF_977035675.1 Penaeus japonicus | reverse complement strand
CAATGGATGCACCTTCTAACCAAGCTTCTTTGTTATCTCAAATTTCCGTCCCACCTAAATTTTCACCCCTAAAAGTGCTATTTCCATACCAAACTACCAAACTGAAACTGGTCAATGCCTAACTGAGGGGGTGATGCCCCCAGCCCCCCTGGCTCTTACACCTATGGTCCCATTGATGATTTACATTGATGATGAACAAGGGCAATCTTGGAATATCGAATGAAAAACCAATAGGTGATAGGTAATCTGTATGAATACAAAAAGAAACTGACCTGATAATCTGCCTCTATATTGTTTAAAATATAACGAGGGGTATGCGCCATCTATATTATTTAATATATAGTGGAATAGAGATATACCAATAATTAAAGAATTCAGAAGGCAGGATACATTGACACAATCAATTGAATTCGATCTGAGTTGACAGAAAGGGCAATAGAAAGTATGCAGGAGAAGGGAACAGCACAGCAATATGTGCCGGAAGAAAACACACATTCAGAGTGAACGACCGTGAAGATGCAAGCATAAATGTGTCTACTGGTTTGCGAAGGTTGGATTACCAGCGGACGAAGAGATCGCGCCAGAATTACAAAAAAGAAAAAAAAAAAAAATAAAAAAAAGCATAATCAAATTTTGGTATTGTTATATAATTATGATGGTGATTTCATGACAACTATTACAGTTATCATTATTATCATCCTCTCTATCATCATCACCATATTACAGTTCATCTTCATCATAACTAAGGCTGGACTTTCTAATTCCCCAAAAAAGCTCGGGTCAAACCAGTACTCAGTTATTTGACACTAATTGAGTTACAGATTAAAAAGTAATATAATCGACCGTGACCATTATCGGTTGCCTTCGACTTCCAAGACAAGACTACCAAAGTGCCTTCTAAAACGATTCTGTGAATATTTCTGTTCAATTTCGGCAAAAAGAAAACTAAAAAACACACAAGAAAGAATAGTTCTAAATTTAGTTAACTATTATCTTCAACTATTCATTCAACACCGTCTCTACGTTAGGCTTCAGCTTGGTGCACCTTATAAACACTGATATTTGCTTCTTCTAAAATTTCAATGTAAAACATCGTTATTTCACCCCTAAAAGTGCTATTTCCATACCAAACTACCAACCCCTAACTGGTCCTAATGCCTAACGACCCCCAACCTAGCCACCCTGGCTGGCTCTTACACCTATCCAGTGATGATGATTAAGGAAACAAAAGTGAAAAGGGCAATATTGGACATATCGAATGATAAACCAATAGGTGCATATGGTATCTCCGTATGATTATGGAAAGAAAACTGACCTGAGTAATCTGCATCATTACTAAAGACTGCAGAAGAGGTATGCTGACATCTATATTGTAAAATATATAGTGGAATGAGATTTTCCCACATACATTTAAATTCAGGGAGAAGGTAATTGACAAAATAAATTGAATGATCCTGAAGTTATATGAAATTCAGTTTGAATGTATGCCAGGGAGAAGGACAGCTGATGCAATATTTGCGATAAAAACCATCATTCAAAACCGACGACCGTGGAAGATGCATAATGATGTGTGTATCTGGTTGAGAGGGCCTCAATACAGCGACGAGCTATTCGCTTGGGGTCAGAATTACAAGAGATCGAGGAGTTACAGCAGAAAGAAAGAGGAATAGACTATGAACTCAGAGGAATAATTTGAGAGCGGAGAAGAAAGGATAGATGAACAATAGAAGGAAAATTGATCATTGGAATTATTAAATGGGACACTAATGAAAGCAAAGTACGTTTGGGATAACCTGCAAGTTACAAGAAGAATGAAACGGTCACGTTAAGAGTGGAATAAAAGTCAAACGTTCCTAAGTCGTTCCTCTTCGGATGAATTAAAGATTCTACCTCGTCGGAAGATGAACTCGAGACCAGTTCGATATGTCACTATTTACATTCCGTTCCTATTGAAACTGTGTATCATTCTCTATATGTATACGGGACAAGATATTTGTATTTTGTTTTTTGAATACAAAGACACACACATACATACTCACTCACTCACTCCCGCTCACACTCATCCTCATCCTCACTCACTCATTGCATGTATGCGAACGTGCAGAATCTCCGACAAAACATATTGCATATGATTCATCGATACTTTTTACACACTTTGTATTATCATGACCATAATCACCGCCATTATCATTATCGCCATCATTATCATCATTATTAGTATCATGATAATTCTTATTATGATGGTAAATATTAATCCTTATCCACATACATCATAATCTCTTGAAATAATCCCCTCAAAGTGAAACAATATAATCATTACTTCCAGATTAAAACTGCAAATATTTACTCGAGACTTTGCAAAACACCGACTGTCATGAGTGCAATGTCGGGTGCAATATGTTCTTAGGGCGTGTAGGAAGCATTTGCATATCACATGCGCTAGTGCAAGTGTTCGATTAATCTAGTGTGAAGCAAGAGCATGTAAGCCTCTACATACACACGGAAATCATGAGATATTTTAATTACATTGTAGAATTCTAGAGAGTTTCTTAGATTATGTGAAATGAAATGCTTTAAAAATAATGATAAATTTAACTATTTATCATTATTTTTTTTATGAAAGCAACTATATGATCATTTTAAATTTCACGACAATCAAAGGTAAACAACAAATAAATTTACCGTGGATGTATTTAGTGACTTCCTTGATGCCCGAAAGAATATTCTGTACTACATTAGATCAAAACAATTTAAAGCGACGCAAGATTTAATGTGTTTGTGTTTCATAATGGAATATATATTGATACTGAAATGAATAAACAGTTGTAACTCAAATGAAGGGGATTTTTACTGAGGTTCTTAACGTATCAATCATATGCGAGTGGAAATCGTACTTAAATATTTTCGTTGTAATTTACCTGTATGAACGTATATAGGTTATATTTATACAGTATATATATATATATAATATATATATATATATATATATATATATATATATATATATATATATATATATACATATATATATATATATATATATATAATATATATATATATATATATATATATATACACACACACACGTGTGTGTGTGTGTTTATGTTGAAGCCTACACACTCGCCGTTAATGAGAATATATTTTTTTTGCTTTTGCTCAAGTCTCCCCGCTTGAAGTAGGGTCTCAGGCAAATAATTAATACTTAAAATTAAATTTTCCTTTTCGAAAAAAATAAGCACCTCTATGTGTTTGCTTTGCACAGAGTCTTATTGATATTAATGTTATTTCCTTTGACATAAAATAAAATATTCTCATTGCTTATGCAATACCATAATTTTCTTGAAAATCAGATTTCCTCAATTTGTCATGCCTACACCAAGCGAACACTCTATGAAAAATGAATAGACTGAATAACGTGGACTAGAGAGAGCATACCGCTTGAAAACATATTGTTGTGTGTCGTTTCTTTTCATTATTAGGTTTCCTGCAGGAGCTTGCATCTCGTTTCGGGGAAAGACTCAGCTCCCGAGACCCAGGCTTTGTCAGAGGAACACAAACAACATTATTCGCTCTCCTTTTGCACTGCCTGTTAAAACGCCCTTTGATGACTGCCTACAAGAGGGAAGCAAGAAGTGAAGAGGTGGGGGCACCGTGATAGGGGGGATGGGAGGGAGGGGGTAGGGTGGAAGGGAGGGTGTACGCCTGGGGAGTGCTTAAGCATCCTTTGTTTGATCCTGTGAGATCTCTGCAAGTGAGAAGGGTTTCCTGTATCTTTTTTTCGTGTCTATCTCTCTATCTGTAGATACTCTAACGATTCATTATCCTCATCATCATTACCATCATTACTCTCATTATTATTATTGTTATTTTTATCATCATTATTGTTATCATCATCATGATCATTACTATTATCATTATTACTATTATCAGCATTGATATATTTTTTTTATTATTATTTCTATGAACATCGTCATGATTATTATCATCAATACTATTCTTGTTAAAACAATTATCATTATCTTTTATCAACTCATGATGTTCATTAATGCATTCATCATCTGAATGACCAGCTGAGCTCTCACTGTAATCCTCTTTATTGTTAAACATGTGCCTTGCATTTGCAGTCAAAGAGAGAAAAAAAAAGTCTACATAAAAGTCTAGAATAACTGAACATAACAGCAATCAAAACCCCTGCAAAATGAATGATTGTATGAAAAGTTACAATGCTTTCCTCTGTAAAGTTCTCTTGTGTACCTGGGCTATATCAAAGTGTATGTCCTTCTATTCGTTGCCTGGGGGAATTGCAATTACGAATAATAATGTAATGATGATAGTGATTATCAGATCAATTTCTCTTATATTACATATTTCCTTGAGTGTTCTAAATGTACCCAATGGATTTCTCTAAAGATAGATGGATCTTAATAGTATGTCGTTGAATGATTAAAAAAGTCACAGGAGTATTACATACTATCTACTTAATTTCGCTCTTGCACTTTCCTCTTGGCAATTTTCATGACATATAACCACATTGGAGATTTCGCGCAACTGATGAAGTAGTCATTCCTAATAGTTATGAATTTCAAGGTATGCAGTCAATTGCACTTGTGAAATGGAAGTTTGGATTATAGTTAAACATTTGGTTATCGACTGCAAAGAATATCTGCGTATAAACAATCACACGTGAACACACACACACACGATCACTCACTCACTCACTTCTCACACACTCATTTACACATAAACACTCACACACACACACATACAGAAAAAAAAACGCTCATCGCTTTCTATTTTGTAAAGACACTTGCCAATTGTACAAAACATCATACAGATCTGAAATATTTGACCGAAACCATAAAAAAATACCCTTTAGCGTAACAGCGTAGGCCACTAAATAGTCATAAGGCCTCCAAATTTAGCAATATGCAACAGTGTATGGAGTTTGGGAACTTAAAAAGAGGTTACTTAAAAGAGGTTACAGGAGGTAATGAGAATCT
>NW_028234409.1:14933836-14936336 GCF_977035675.1 Penaeus japonicus | reverse complement strand
AGAAACTTTTTTATCTTGGTAAATATACTAGTGGGGCAGCTAAAGAAGCAATAAGAGGACTTCTAAGAATTCACAATGAAGAAGCTTTTCGTGAGGCTAAAGGCATATTAGAAGATAGGTATGGTAATAAATTCATTGTAGCAAATGCCTTTAGGAAGAAACTGAGTGAGTGGCCAAAGATTTTGAGAAATGATGGTCACGCACTACAGAAATTTTCAGATTTCTTGAAGAACTGTTTAATGGTAATGAAAACATCTGATTTTCTTAATATCTTGGATGACCCTCAAGAAAACAACAAGATGTTACAAAAGTTAACTCCATCTCTAATAGAAAGGTGGAACTCAATAGTCTATAGATGGTCTGTAAATGGTTCAGGTTATCCGACATTTAATGTTTTTTGTGAATTTATAGAAGTAGAGGCAAAGAAAGCTTGCCATCCAATTTCCTCTTATTGTGCAGTGATGTCAATAAATCAAAAGTATGATGTAGGTGACTTAAAGAGTAAGAAGGAACTTAGATCGCAAACTAGTAGAGTTGGAACAAAGAGGTTAGTGGCCAACTCAACTGGGGTTAAGGAATCAGAGTTGAAAAGAGATGACAAAGGACTAAATGTAAGAAAGAAATTCCATTGTCACTACTGTAATGGAGAACATGATCTAGATTCGTGTAAAGAGTTTGGTGAACTCAGTAATAAAGAAAAAAATGTCCAAAGGTCATTTATTTGTAGAGGTTGTTTAAAGTTTGCCCATATCATTAAAAATTGTAGAAAAAGAAAGATGTTTGCAGTGTGTAAAAGATGTCATCCAACTTCTCTTCATGAGGCTATACTTGAAAGGATCAAGGAAAGGGAAGCTGAGAAAACTGTAACTTTGTACAAAAGTTCAACAGCTGAGGACAACATCACCTTAGATAAGGTTAGTGAAGAGCCCAAAAATGATATAGTCTCTAATAAGGTTAAGATAAAGCACACAGAGTGTATGACAAATACAATGATAGTGCCAGTGTGGTTACATCATGAAAGTAATGTTTGTAACAGAATCTTAGTTTATGCATTATTAGATGAACAATCAGATGCCTGTTTTATAAAAGAATCCATTTTGAATAAATTAGGAACTAAGGGTCACAAAGTCCACCTAAAATTAGCAACATATTCACGAAGAGATATTCCAGCTAAAAGGGATCAAATATCAAGGCCAGAAAGTGTAGAAGGATGGCCTCATCTACAAAGAATAGCACCCAAATTGATGGCATATGATAGTAACATCGAAATAGGACTCTTGATTGGCTTGACATGTATGCGTGCTATTAAACCAAGGGAATTGATCCTTGGAAAGGATGATGAACCCTATGCCAGAAAAACATTGTTAGGCTGGAGTATCATAGGTAGAGTCATTGAGAAGTGTCAAGATGCTGTCTCAGATCAAGTCTTAGCTAGTAAATTAATGGTCCACAAGGTTACAATTAATGGTGAAAAGAAATGTGGCTTTCTCTCCTCACAAACTAAAGTGAAGGAAATAATAAACCCTGCTGATGCTGCTTCACGTGGTCTCTGTGTTAAAGATCTGATTAACCATTCTTCATGGTGGAATGGACCAGACTTCCTCTGGGAGCCTACCTTTAGAGCTGATTTATCATCAGAGAAGATAATTTTAAAAGAAAATGACCCAGAGGTCAAGAATGTTTCTTCACATAAGACTCAAACTAAAGAAAGCAATGCAATTCTTCCAAGGTTGGAATATTTTTCTGACTGGCATAGAACAAATAAGGCCATCGCATTATGCCTACGCCTTCATCACAAATTCAAGAAACTTGTCAAAGGAACAACTGAAGGTCCAAAAGAAACAAAGGAATCTAGATATGTTCCACCCAGTGTTACAGAACTGGAGGAAGCAGAAAAGGAAATTTTAAGACACGTTCAAAATGAAGCCTTCGAAGAAGAGAAACAAGAGTTGAAGTATCTGACTAGTGAAGAAGAAACAACCAAGGCAAAACCATTGAAGAAGGGAAACAGGCTTTATCACTTAGATCCTTTCTTAGATAAAGATGGCATCTTAAGGATAGGTGGAAGAATGAGGCATGCAAACTTCACCACGAATAGCAAACATCCAGCTATATTACCGAAGGTATCACACATAACTGAAATGATAGTATGTCATTTCCATCAGAAAGTTCATCATCAAGGTAGAGGTATAACCTTGAATGAGTTAAGAGCATCAGGTTATTGGATTATAGGAGGTTCCACGATAGTAGCAAGACATATATTTAGATGTGTCACATGCAAGAGATTAAGAGGTACATTTCAAGAGCAGAAAATGTCTGACTTGCCACCGGACAGGATTGAACCTACACCTTCTTTCACATATAGTGCAGTAGATTACTTTGGACCATTCTATGTCAAGGAAGGGCGCAAAGAAGTTAAAAGATATGGTGTTCTATTCACTTGTATGGTCTCAAGGGCAATTCATATAGAAACAGCTAATACACTGGAAACAGATTCATT
>NW_028234409.1:14926336-14928836 GCF_977035675.1 Penaeus japonicus | reverse complement strand
GTGGCAGTGCTTCGTTTGCGGCGGGAATCAACGCTCGATTTTTTCGGGACACGACGAAAGCTATCAGAAAAATACGTGTTTAAGTATGACAGGCCATCTGTTTGGTCGGGCGGATATTCTCCATTATTTCAGTCATTCTATTTAATTCGAAAAACCGAGGTATTTTGTAGCCATAACACTGTAAGAAACCGAATTATACAATGGATCATGGAAACCCTGCTGTAAGTCAAGGGTCACACACCTGTATTTGTGTGTGGTGTTTGTGTGTGTGTGTGTGTGTGTGTGTGTGTGTGTGTGTGTGTGTGTGTGTGTGTGTGTGTGTGTGTGTGTGTGTGTGTGTGTGTGTGTGTACATTAAGAAACCTCAGGACTACAAAAAAGATAATGATAACAAATAGATGATTAATTATACGACTTTGAAATCACAAGAGTCGATGATTTAATATAGGAAAATGGAAGTGTATATGAAATATGGGAATGATACTAATCTAAATTGTTCAGAAACCAGAAAAACGATGACAAATTTTCATCAGTATTGAAAGACGAGAGAGAAATTGACGCCAAAAGGCATATAAAAAAATAGCAACAAAATCTCAAGTAATGGTGTTATATCCTGAAAATCATAATACAGTAAAAAAAAGTCGAATCCTATATGTAACACTACTACATTCATATGACAAACACTGTACATATAATCCCATCGTGAGTCGTAGAATAACACTAGCAACAACAAAAATCTATAATTTAATTTGGTTATTTTACTGAACAAAAATGTGATATGCTACGAAGAAAAGCAAAACAGGTGTACCTTTAATCTCTATACTGACTAAGTACTTGGCCGAGTGAACTGCTATAAATTAGTATAATGAAAACGGAAAAATTACTTGCACACAAAGTAAAATAAATACTGGATACCAAAAGTAAAACTACTACATCCAGAGGCAAAATAAAGTATATATAATCCCAGCAAAAGTCAAAGAACAATACTAGCAACATTAAAAATATATACATGAATTTATTTACTTTACTGAACAGAAATGCAATATATCGTGAAAACAGATAACGAAAGGGATTAAAAAACAACAACTAAACTAGATATACCTTTAATCAATATACTGAGAAAGTGCTGGGCTGAATAAACTGCTATAAATTACTATAATGAAAACAGCAGAATGAGTGGTGCCAGAAGGCTACTGGATACATACGAGCTACTGCTAGAACTGTAAATACAACATCAAAGGTTAGCATAATTAACGGCATCTATCAACGGTTCATGCTTGCATATCCTCTATAATCTATAGACTTTAAATAATTCATTGGATATGATTTCGGTTTCTAATCACCAAGATGTTATGGAACAAGTAAATAAATGTAGTTACCAAGGCGTATGAATTACGAGTACTGGAGTCACAGGAATAACTTAGAAATGTAAAATAAAAATCCAAGTGAAATAAAATCAGAAAACCATTTTAGACATAGCTAGAATCCCCCACCCCCCACCCCACCCCATTCCTCTGGCATGTGCTTTCTTTTTTAACCTTTTACATAAGTTCATGTTATCGACCAGTAACTCCAACTACGAATCATTCGGTAGGTAACTCCTAGCCCCTTCAGAGGAGTGATGACAGGGCGATTAATCTGAATAGAAAGATGAATGTCATTCAGTTTACGGGCTGTATGTACGATGGTATATGATTTTTCATTTAGTTCCATAAATGCATCTTAGCGTGTTGGTGGGTAATTATTACTTTTTTTGTATACTTTTGTGGAATACTAAAAGGTCCAGGTTGACGAAACTTTGAAGGATACTGAACCAACGCTACGCTGCAATAGTAAGGGTTCTGTATTACGAGGTAATCTCAAGCAAGTATATTAAGTATGTGAAAAAACGGATCAAGATTATTAATAAAATGATTGATGTTTAAAGCTGTTGAATGTGAAATAAAAATATATCTATCAAACCCTATTGCTGATAAAACTTATCAGCAATTTGTCTATTAATGCAAACAAACATGAACTTTCTTTTCCCTAGACAAATTAACTGATGTCAGATTCGATCAATTGCAGCTAATAGTAAAAGAATTAGCCGACAGTTCTCTATTTACTAGCAACCGTTCAAGTAAACCTTATAAATCATATACAATATACTAAACCTTCGCGTTTAAATAAAAACGCATCACCAGGTGAGCAGGTTAATAAAAAAAAATAAAAATAAATAAATAAATAATAAAAAAAGAATAAATAAATAAATAAATCTTACTTATCTACAATTTTAGATAAATATGGAATTAGGATGGAATAACCCCCTACATTTTCCATTCCCGTTCTTAAACATTAAAAACATAATTCTATCTTAAGCTGTTGCATTCATAATGCTTGTTCAGTAACTTGCACGAAAATTATGCAGAGGAACACCGTAATATAATGTTTTATTATTTATGAGGCTCCCAGGCAATGTTAGTGAAAGTGCAAATATTTGATCTTATTCCAGGTCTGAGCTA
>NW_028234409.1:14891336-14893836 GCF_977035675.1 Penaeus japonicus | reverse complement strand
TTTTTTTTTTTTTTTTTTTTTGTCTTAGCTCATTTTACCAAATTATATTTTATGCCTGTCTAACGTTACTGAAAAAAAGCTTTTTAGTTTCTACCGAAAGCTTATTGGACCTTCGCTTTTCGTTTTTACCGCCTACTTCGAGTGCAGCTTCGTTTGTCCTCTCATTGAAATGATAGTTGATTTTGTCAATGCTATGATCTTGATCCTCGAGAAGTGCGTATCTGCTTTGGATATGAAGGCTAAATTCGGATGCCTTAGTCTTCAGCTTAGGTAAGTTGGAATCCATTTAAGCTTATTCTTTTCCCTTCTGAGTTGTAAGCTAATTTCACTTCTAGCCGATCTGTGTAAGTGGTGTGTGTACAGCATACAATAGTTATTCATCAAAACCGCCATTAATGGAAAATGATACCCAATAATGTAAAATATAATTTTATTTACGTACATAAATATCCACAGATATATTATCACATTTCACATATAGATCAACATTTAAGGAACACATAACATATACATCATGGGAAGTCAGTACAAATTAGACCTGTATCGGGCAAGTGAAAGAATACAGACCAGCGTAACCGAGTCTACCTCTTCTGACAGACCATAGCAACATACTATTAATTAAATCATAGAATTATTATTTTTTAAGATGATAGGACTAGTTATAATGCAAATCAATTATGAAACAATCGTAAAATAGGATTATTTAAAAGGGAGTAAGAAAGAAAGAGAAGAAGAATGAATACGCGTCTGTTATATGAGGAAAATACAAATTCTTTGTAATGTCCTGGCTCAGAAGAGGTGGCTGTAGGTTGCAGAATCTGGTCAAAGTGTATTAGGGAAATAAAATGGAAAGAAGTGAAATTGGCAGAGTTTTCAGAAGTTGAATATTAAGGAAAATTAGTGAGCTTGTTCTAAGAAAGCTTTTAGCATCTTGTAGGATTATTTAGTTGAAGATAACAAATCAGTAAAAGTATACAGTCTTTACAATTAAAGTTAAATGTGTATAAAAGAAGAACAATCAGCATATTTTTATATACAGTCTGGATATTTCATAATCTATATCTGGAAAGTCTGGAATAAAAATGAGTAGATCATTTCAACATAAGAGCAAAAGCATTGAGCAGAGTGAAATAACACAACTATATCAATGATAACAAGAATAAAACAAGCAACAAAATACTTGTTACACATCGTGAATGACAAAAGAAAAGGGCCAACAGCTTTCCTCTTTAAGTAACAGTTACTTTGATAAAAACATAAAATTAATTATGGTAGTTGATCTAATAAAGAATGAGTAACTATTCAAGGCAAAATGAATACAGAAGAAGAAAGTTGTATATCAAAAAGGTTAAAAATAAAGACTACAAACATCTCTATGGATATGACGGTGTAAGAAAAGTTCACCATTTATCAAAAAAAGAAAGTAGAGCGCCAGGAAAAATATAGAGAGAGATTTCTAATCTTACAAACAACAGGTCCGAGATGACCAGTAGGGGAGACTCGTCAAGAATTGATATAGGTGCAATGTAACAACGCTAGAATGTAACCTTACGAGATAAACAGCTACTGGGTATTCTATACTCTCCCTGGCAGTATCGGAGCAGATGGTTTCTGCTGGAGACAAGATGTTTATGAGAGCTACCCAGAACGCACAGGGAATGAATCGTATTTCAGTCTTTTTTTTTTTCCTCTCTTTCGTTTGCTACGGTATCTGATTTCCACAACGTAAATATTTCACAAAGAAATATGTATGTCCAGACGTCCAAGCTGCTGATGGGTGTGGACAGCATCAATACCGAATAATAGATGTGTTTGTGCGCCTGATGTGTATCTAGGTCGGTGTGTTTGTTGGTGTGTGTCTCATATGGGCGTATATTTGTGCTATATATGTGCGTGTAAGTTAAAAGTATATTTGCTTACAAGAATGCGTCAATGGATATATGGGAAAATACAGACTCGAAAATATATGTTGGTGTGAGATGGAGATGATCGATCATCTGTTGTTCTTTTCTCCAGTTTAGTAGCTGTTTGGAACAACATAAATGCGTACAAAAATATAGATTAATAAAGAGATACATAACGGTATAATGTAAATGTTTGACCTACACAAGATCGATATATCAACAAGGTTAATTTCCATTAAGCAAACAAAAACAACACAATTACCCATAAACTTATGTAAATGGCTCTTACTTCCCACAGGTAATTTTCACGTGCATTGGATATGCAGACACAACACAAATATTACTTACATTCCTGTCTATTCCTTTTATATGTGTGGGAAATTTGTTCATGTTACTATGCGCGTAAACGTGTTTGTGTGAATGCGTACGTATAGTTTTATTCTGTGTTGATTTGCCTGTGTGTAAGATTCCTGTGTTCTCAAAGCGGGAAGTGTATAACACCACCTTATACTCATTCACTACTGAATCTGATACAAATATTCTAGTCAGAGTAATCTGTGTTCAGTCGCACTTGAACACAACTCAGCTGTATTATA
>NW_028234409.1:14881336-14886336 GCF_977035675.1 Penaeus japonicus | reverse complement strand
ATATATTGTATATATATATATATATATAGTATATATATATATGATAGATATATAATTTATATATATATATATTCTTTATATTTTTACATATATATATAGATGTTATATATATATATATATAAATATATATTATATAGTAGTATATATATATATATATATATATATATATGATATATATAAAATTATGAGAAGCATACCCTATATATAATATATATATATATATATATATATTAATATATATATATATATATTTTGTCTTTCTTAATGTTATATATTTATTTTACATTTATATATATATATAAGAAAAATATCTAGATATTTTTCATAGAGAGATTACTTATATATAGTATATATGTATATGTATATGTTACATATAAGTATATTACATTAAATATATTATATATATATATATAATGATATATATATATTATATATCTCTAATACTGTAAATATAGAATAGATATACGTACCTATATATATATATATACATAGGCTCATACAGTGTATACTAAATATATATATATAAATATATATCATATATATATAGATATAATCACATAGTATCACACACACAATATATAATATATATATACATATATATATATATATATATATATATATATATATATATATACTTATATTTACGTACAAATAAAAAAATTATATGTATATAAGAGAGAGCCGAAGGGAGGGAGTGAAAAGATATATATGTGTGGGTAGAAAAAGGTATGAACGCGTTTCGATATCTATCGTCACCCGATGAAGACAGTAAATAAAATACATCAAATATATCACCTGTGCTAAATCATTCAGTACGTAGGGGAAAATAAATCATCGAAACCCCAAAAAACCCCAAAAAATCGACCTCCTCTGCAAAGACGAAAATTCTACCCCTTTTCCCTTCTCGGCTATAGTGATCTCTCGCCCCCTGGTCCAGACCGTGGGACGTGGCCAGTTGTGTGAGCATATCAAAACAGGCGGGGGGTGGCCAGTTCACGTTTTCTCTGGGCGCCGAGGTTTGTTTTGCCTCTGGGGGAGGGGAAAAGGGGTAAATGATTTTGAAAGGTGCAGGGATGGGAATATGTAGATGCGTATATATTGTATATGGTATAATAATACGTAAAACACATCACGGCGCAGTAATATGTGTTTTAATATATATATATATTTTATATATATATTATATTATATTATATGTTATTATTTTTTTTTTATTTTAATATTTATTTAATTATATATATTATATAATATATTTATTATTATATATAATATTAATTATAATATTTAATAATCAAATACTTTATATATATTATGTATGATTTGTTATATATAATATCTTTATTATATTTATTATTGGTGTGTGTTGTGGTGTGTGTGTGTGTGTGTGTGTGTGTGTGTGTGTGGTGTTAATATATATCTTCACACACAACACACACACATACACACACACCGCCACACACTCACAACACATATATATTTATTATATATATTTAAATTATATAATATATATTATATTATTTATATATTTTATATATACATACATACCATATATATATATATATATATTTATATATATATAATATATATATTTTATATATATAATTATAATATATATATATATTATATATATTTTTATATTATATATTATATCATAATAATATATATATATATATATATTTTAAATTTATTATATATATATTTATATATATATATAATAATATATATTATATATTATATTTATATATATATATTAATATATTTATATAATATATATAATATATTTTATTATATATTTTATATAATTATTTTTATATATATTTATATATATATATATAATATAACAGACATATATATATATATATATATTATATATATTATATATATATATATTATCTATATTATATATATTCTTTTTTTTTTACTTTTATATATATATATATATTTATATATATATACATTACATATATAATACATACACACACATACTATAATATATAAATATATCAATCCAAAAACATATTATATTTATTATATATATATATATATATATATATATATTATATATGTATAATATATTATATATATATATATATATATATATATATATATATATAATATATTATATATATATATATAAATATATTATATATATATATATATATATATATATATGTATGTATGTATGTATGTATGTATGTATGTATGTATGTTCATTTATGTTTATATTAACTCTTTCTTTTATTTTATTTTTATTTTATTTTCTTTTTTGTAATTCCGCAAAAAAACACTTTCCTCGCTACCATATAAAATAGCTTTTGAGATGAACAGAAAGAGAGAGAGAGAGGGAGAGAAAGAGAGAGAGAGAGAGAGAGAGAGAGAGAGAGAGAGAGAGAGAGAGAGAGGGAGAGAGAGAGGAGGAAGAGAGAGGGAGAGGAGAGGGAGAGAGAGATGAGACGAAAGAGAGATGAGAGAGAGAGAGAGTATAAGAGAGAGGCGAAAGAGAGAGAGAGATGGTAGAGAGAGAGAGATGAGAGAGGAGAGAGAGAGAGGAGAGAGAGAAGGGAGGAGTGAGAGAGAGAAGAGAGGAGAGGAGTGTAGAGAGAAGAGAGAGAGAGAGCAGGAGGAGAGAGAGAGAGGAGAGAGAGAGAGAAGAGAGAGAGAAGAGAGGAGATGAGAGAGAGAGATGAAAGAGAGAGAGAGAGAGAGAGAGAGAGAGAGACAGAGACAGAGACAGAGACAGAGAGAGAGAGAGAGAGAGAGAGAGAGAGAGAGAGAGAAAGAGAGAGAAAGAGAGATGAAAGAGAGAGAGAAAAAACCAAACTAAAAAACACACAACTACCTCCCCTCAACCCGCCCTCCCCTTACCCGAGAGCACATAAACGCCGATCCATATCACCTGCCTCCTCCCCACCCCACCCCACCCCACCACCCACTGCAGGAGAAATTCCAAGGAAAGGAAAAAGTGACACTTACCGACAACTTCTAGGTGAGAACGTAGAGCAGTCGTCCCTAGCGCCAGGGGGAACCGATGACACCTGGCACTCGTAACGGATCCCAGCGTCCCTCGGTCTGACGAGCAGCGTATGTGAGCTGCCAAAGTCCCTCGCCGGTGAAAGATGATGACACCTACTGGATTATGGACGTTGACGTTGTCTGGGAGTCGCACGCGGTGTCTTATTATAGATGAAGTCGTGGAATGTCTCTTCGATTTTATTGGTAAAATAATGAAGAGAAGCACGAGAATGTGATACACGTGAGTGAGTCGAGAGAGATGGAGAGCAGACGAGAGAGAGAGATGAGAGGGAAAGAGAAAGAAAAAGAGGGGGAAAGAGAAAAAGAGGGGGGAAAGAAACGGACTCCAAAGAGAATGGAGGAGAAGGAAAGAAAGGAGAAACGAGCTACAAGAGAAAATGGAAGAGACCGAACGAGAAAGAGAAAAGAGATAAAAGAGAAAGAGACTAAGAGAAGAGATCGAGCATATTGAGAAGGGGGTAGGGGGAGAGAGAAACGAGAGAAAAGAGAGGAGTGAAGAGAAAAGAGAAGAGAGAAAGCGAAAGAGAGAGAGAAGAAGAAGAGAGAAAAAGAAAAGAGAGAGAGAAAAAGAAAAGAGAGAGAGGAGCCAAAAAACGATAAGTATAACAAGAAAGTGATGCCACATTTTGAGTCTTATTAAACGGGAAAAAATTACGAACAGGAGCTTTTCAGTGAAACAAGGAAATACCTCGTTAAAAGTAAATGAAGTGTGCCTCCGGTGATGGTTGGAAAGAGACCAGGATTTTGTAGTAGATTGAAAAAAAATGTCTCGAAATCTTTTGAGCAGGGAAGTCTTTAGGTACGGATAATCAGTAGTAGGACTTGTGAAGTTGAGTAACTGAGAAGAAATATGTATTACTAGGTGACTGTAAGTGGCTCGTAAGATTTACATTAAAAACAATTTTACAATATAATTTGCCCTGATATGCTATGTTTGAAACTGTGTGCACACACTTCCGTAGCCTGATTCTATTTGCCACAGTGGGATTTTTAAGACCTAAAAAGCACATAGTAAATTCTGCCATAGTCTTTTATACATGATATATCGTGATGTCTTTATTAATTAAGCAAGCAACCAGTTGAAGGAATCCTTAGCTTCTGGTGACAGCATGTCATCATTAGAAGAGGCAAGAACACGATCCTCTGGAAGTTTTGGTCAATTATGGTTCCAAAGCTGATGCCTATAATGATGAGGAAGAGTCTGGCCTGGGTAAAGAGACATCAGCATTGGAGTGCTGAAAACTGGAAGAACCTATTTTCAATATTTCTACCATGAAGGAGGTTTATTCAACTACATATTGTTTAAAACCGTAAGGCTAGAACCCCATACATTTCCCAGTCTTTAGCAGTCCAATGCTTTATCCTTCTGTATACAAGGCAGTCTCTTGCCCCTCATAACTGGTCGACATGCATGGAATCTACTATTCTTGCACTGGCCTTCCTACCCTAAATTTTGCCATTAAGCTGTAACCTTCTCTGATGGTGCAGATCTTCGTTTCTTGCACTACACAATATATATATATATATATTTTTTTTTTTTTTTTTTCTTAATGATACAACATTCCTCTGACATTCCTTGATTGACATCACCATGATTGACATATCCACCCCATTTTCTGTCACTTAATTAAGCCTTGCCGCAGTAAATGAATATATTCAAAATTTCTTGTCAATACTACTATCAATGAGTGATGTTAGCTACAGAAGAGCTTGAACCTACTCATATTTTCTTTGTCTTTGTCTCTTCATGCGGCCACTACAAGTTAAGGATCACTTTAAGTGCTTGATTGCATAGATAATAAAGCCATTGCTGATATAATCATATCTTGTATAATGTGCCATGACAGGGCTTGATTGGTGCTTTATGGTTCGGCTGATTTAGCAACCAAGATCGCGCTACAGAAATGTGTGCATACTTCCTTAAATAGGATACAAACTTGCGCCAGGTCGTGAGGTTTAAGAAAAAA
>NW_028234409.1:14858836-14863836 GCF_977035675.1 Penaeus japonicus | reverse complement strand
ATGTGTGTGTGTGTGTGTGTGTGTATGTGTGTGTGTGTGTGTGTGTGTGTGTGTGTGTGTGTGTGTGTGTGTGTTTGTGTGGTGTGTGTGTGTGTGTGTGTGTGTGTGTGTGTGTGTGTGTGTCTATGTGGTGTGTGTGTGTATGTGTGTCTGTGTGGTGTTTGTGTGTGTGTGTGTATCTTTCTCTCTCTCTCTCTTTCTTATATATATATATATATATATATATATATATATATATATATATATATATATATATACCTATATATGTATATATATGTATACATATGTACATATAAATATATACATATATACATATACTTATACATATATGCATATATATATATATATATATATATATATACATATTTATACATATATACATATATATATATATTTATACATATATACATATATATATATATACTTATACATATATATATAAATATGTATATATATATATATATATATATATATATATATATATATATATATATATATATACAAACAAATCACCGCTATGACCAAGTTTGCTATTAGATACAGTGAGGAACAACCCTTTCAAGTCATAAAGCTCTCAGGAATCGTCGCAGACTGGCGCCGGCAGTCAACAAAGGACTGGGAATGGAGGTGAAAAGTCCTTTGATCTCCATCTCTAGCAGGATGATATCTCTCTCACAGTTCTTATGTGTCTGACGACCTTTTATTTAACAGGAGACTGATCTTCTGTTGGCCTCATATTCGGAAGGAACTAGGATTTAAGTCGAATATTAACTCAATGTTAACTCAGTGACACTGGGTTAGGTTCTTCGAAGACGTGATAAATCAGGACAGTGGTGGTGCTCTATAGTGGGGGGGGGGTTATTTCTTGGTGGTGAGCTCCATAATTACTTGTAATTTTCTTGACAAGTGAGTCGCCCATGCCTAAAATTTTAAGCATCTTCAAAAGTGTAAATATTTTCAGAGACTCCCCTCGTTGGGGATAGCTATGATGTTGATGTTTATATTTCTTAAAGGAAAGTTCATTATGAAAACGGTATTTCGTAATAGAAGTATGAGTGGCTGAAGGTTTGAGCGGGTCGGGCGTGGAGACAAAGACTAATTATTACGATGGTCTTGATGGTAAAGAAGGTCAGGAATTATTGCATTAGACGAATCACTTGAGATTGATGAGGGGCGTTATAGTATTACAGGAGTGAATGAATTTAAAACATCTAATAGAATTACTGTTACTAATAATGATAGGAGTGGAATACATGAAATGACTCATACATATCTTAACCCAGGGTTAATCTGTGTGAGGGAATACATGTCAGAGAGGATCCACACTAACGAAACAAATTACTCTAACAGACGCACACTGACACATTAATACTAATAATTGTACGATCAAGATCTCGTGTTGGGTTCCTGTAGGCTGTGGTAGAGCCGTTTCGTAATTTTTCATTTTCATGACACATCATACATGGTTAATTCCGATGGCCTATGCAATATATTCCTAACGTACCGGAGCCAAAGGAGCACTAGACTTCACTTTAACGTGTGTAAAGGAACATACATTCACAACTTCGAAAGGGAAGTTTTCAACAATGTGCGATAACAAATTGATAGTAAAATGGAATCCATTTCTTGGGAGGGTGGACGATGATAATTAGACTGAAGTAAAATAGACAAGTCAGTCAAGTAACTATTATAAATCAACATTATATGAATATTCATATTTGATTCACAAGAGAGATAGACTTCACAGTTCATCAGGAAATTCTTTTAAATATAAGAGAAGGTTTATAACACTGCAAGTACGATACACTAAGGGCAGTTACAATTCCTTGGACAAGTAAGTTTAGAGAACATGTGAAATAGTAAAATAGTATTGCGTTGTTGCGTGCAATATGTCTCCCAACTTCCCGATCCACTGGATGTTAGATTGGGTGATATAAGAAAAAGTTAAGTCATTCCTCTATAGAAATTACAAAAGGAACCTTGCCTAAGTGGAACTACATGGATGGTGAAATATATAGAATATTGCAATAGTGGTTTCTAATTCAATTCTGTAGTAAAAGAATATCCAATGCGCTTAGAAAGACTTCACGTGTTTTGGATGTTATGGAATTTCTGCCTAATGGTTAGATTGCCATTGTAGTCACACTATTCTAGAGTCGGGTGTGTGAAGCACATGTTATGAGTCAGTGATGGAAGTACCATCTACGTAAACAGCTATGTATGTGTGTGTGTGTGTGTGTGTGTGTGTGTGTGTGTGTGTGTGTGTGTGTGTGTGTGTGTGTGTGTTTGTGTGTGTATGTGTGTGTGTGTGTGTGTGTTAGGCACATTGCCTAATTCATTTGACAAACGCTTAGTATTTAAAGAACAAAGGAAGGCTTTTTCAACAAAGGAAAATGAAGAAAGTGTTTCAAGAGGATGTAGTCACACAGTCCGCAAAGAATTAAGGATAGGATCGCTATACCATTCTCTCTGATATTTAGCTAACTTCAGACGAACTTGCAAAAACAGCCAGCAGATCATTGATCAATAAACTGCGGGGATGTGTGGTGAAGTATTACCCTCGGGATGAACGGAAGTCAAAACAAATCAACCAGGCGCTAGTTGGCGAAATAGCAATGACGTTTGAAGATAAAACTGCACTCGGCTAAGATTCTAATATCGACTATTTTAACTACTTTTTGTATAATAATTACGATTTGCAGGGACCTTTATTGCATTAATACAGTGAAGTAAGGTTTCCAGTTTAACATTGAATCACATTTTATCAGTATGCAAAAGATAAATATTAATAATTAGTTCTTAATATATAAAAGTAAGTGTGTGGATGTATCCATAAAACGAAAGAATGATATAAAACAATCTTGATATCGATTACGCACATATATGTGGATGAATGCGAATTCAAGCGTTTATGTGCGATAATTCATTAAATTTCAATTTTGTCATCGATCACTATTAGCGTCAATACAATCATCATTTTGTTTCCTCTGGTCATTATCTGTATCATTAATCATCATTGTAGTTTTCATGATTGTTATGATTTTGGTTATTGTTAGTATTATTATCATTATCATTGTTAAGTTTATTGAAATGCTTATTATTTTTTTATCATTATTATTATTGTTATGATCATTGTAATGCTTATTATCTTTTTTATCATTATTATTATTGTTATGATCATTGTAATGCTTATTATTTTTTTATCATTATTATTATTGTTATGATCATTGTAATGTTTATTATCTTTTTTATCATTTTTATTATTGTTATGATCATTGTAATGCTTATTATCTTTTTTATTATCATTATTATTGTTATGATCATTGTAATGCTTATTATCTTTGTTATCATCATTATTATTATGATTATTGTAATGCTTATTATCATTATTACTATCATTATTATTATTGTTATCGTGATTATTATTATCATCATCATTACCATTACCATTATCATTGCCCTCATCATTAATACTATTATGATTATAATTATAATTATCCTTATAATCATCATCATCATTATTAATATATTATCATTGTTGTTATTAGTATCCTTATCATTATCTTCATCTACATAACTCCTATTATCCGTATCATTGGTACTACATTTAATACTACTGACATTACAATTATCTTTTGTCATTATGTTATTACCATCACCATTATCTTTATCGTTATCATTATTGTTGTTTTGCTTGAAGATTTTTTGTTAACCATGTTTTTGTCTTTTTCAACATTTACCAAAATCTTAATGGTCATTATCACTATTATTAGTCTTATACACATAATAATGAAGATGATAAGTGACAGTACGTATTGTGATGATGATAGTAATGATGATAATAAAAGTAATAGTAATAATAATAATATTGATAATGATAATTGTTACCACGATAATCAAAATTCAAACGATGAAGCTAATAATACTGATGCAAATGTAAACGATAATAATTTACATAATAATGATGATAGTATGAATAACACAAGTGATAATCATAATCATAATGTAAACGTTAAAAATAATAATGATAATGAGAATGATTATAAAAATGATAAGAATAATGATAATAGAATGATGATTACAATGATTTTAATGACAATGATAATAAAAACGATAATGGTGATATTGCAGATGGTAATAATGATAATGATAAGGAAAATGTTAAAATCATGATATGAATATTAATGTTAAATAAAATAACAGCAAGATGTCAATAATGATGATCATGACAATGGTATTCAAAATGATAATAATTACATTAGGATTAATTATCATCATATCAATTACAATGATAACGATAATGATAATTATAATAATGATGTAGAATATGATGATATAGTATACTATTATCATGAGATCAGTAATAATAACAACAACAACAATAATAATAATGATAATAATAACAATGATAACAATTATGAAGATAGTAAAAATCATAATGGTAAGGACAATGATATTAATGTTACTGATGATGATAATGATTATGATAATGATAAATATAATAATAATAATAGTAACAATAACAATGATGATAATAATAATAGTATTTATAATACTATTAACAGTAACTATAATAATCATAATAGTAACAACTTAATAACCGATGATATATTAGTAATAATAATAATGATAATGGTTATAGCAACAACATCTACCATAACGACAGCAAAATAACAACAATAATAATAATAACAATAATAGTCATAGTAATTATAGCAATAATGATGATGATAATGATAACAATAATAATAGCAACCTAATTATAATAAATGACAAGCAAAATAAGATACGAAGGAAAACTTGCTCCCCAACTGGGCGTTTCAGCTCCACTCACCTCCATCCTGGTCTGACGTGGAGCAAGACCAGAGACTGGCCATCCACAGTGCGCATACCAGTAACGATCCAGTTGGAGTCATACTGACCTCTTCTTACTTGTGTAGTGATGTGTATTTTCCTCCTCTCCTTCTTTCCCTTTTTTTCTCTCTTTCTATCTCTTTCTT
>NW_028234409.1:14806336-14808836 GCF_977035675.1 Penaeus japonicus | reverse complement strand
TATAGAATGATATATATTTTTTAAACAATAATATTGATTATTATTATCATTATTATCATCATCATCATCATCATCATCATCATCATCATCAGTAGTAGTATTACTATCATTATCCTTATTATGTATTATTATTATTATTATTACTATCATTACTATTACTATGACTATCATTGTTATTATCAGTAATACTGTTGATGTTCTTGCCATTATCTTACCATTAATATTGATATTACGGTTGTTATCATCTCCAATAAATTTATGTTATCATTATTATTGTTATCATTATTATTATCATCATTATCATCATTATTATTAGTAGTAGTATCATCAGCATCCTTACCATTATCAATATTGATATCCTCAATACCATATATATTAATTATTTTCCTCCTCATCAGGATTATTTTCGTTATCAATAATCTTAATGATCATCCTTATCATTAGCATCATTATTATCCATTATTATTCTCGCCATCACTAATGTTGCTATAGTATTTAGTATAGTATATAGTATAGTCATTATCATTATGATCATTGTGGAGATGATGACGATGAGGATAATAATGACGAATATAATAGTGATAACAATAATGATAATAATGATATGAGAGTTAATGATAAAAATAATGAGAATAATAATAATGATAATACTTATCATCCTCAATTTTGGTAGAGCGATTGGTATCATCATCATCACTATTATCATTAATGTTTACATCAGTGTCATTCCAGTCATTGTAATAACATTATTATTATTATTGCTATTATCACTATTACTACCATTCATATTATAATTGTTGGTCATCCTCTTCATTGTTTCATTAATATTACAAATATCATCATTCGTATCATTAGTGCTATTCGGATTATCATTGTTGCTTTTTTATACTTATATTGTTATCATTATGGTTACTATTATTGTGATTATTATGATTACTATTTTTGATATCATTTTTATTATTACTATCCTCATTCATTATAATCATTATTATTGTTATAATTGCTATCATTATTATTATCCTTAATATTACAATCATTATCATTATTATTATTGTTATTATTATTATTGTTATTATTATTATTATTATTATTATTATTATTATTATTATTATTATTATTATTATTATTATTATTATTACTATTACTCTTATTATTATTAACATTATCATCATTATCATTATTGTTATTATTATCAAGGTAAATTTTCCGGTAATCTTCACCATTATTGTTATTATCATAATTATTATTATCATTGTTATTATTATTATTATTAATATTATCATTATTATTGTTATTATTGTTATTATCATCATTATCATCATCATCATCATTTTAATAATTATCATTGTTATCATTATCATTACTATCATCATTATCATTATTATGATTATTATTATCATTATTATTGTTGTTGTTGTTGCTGTTACTTTTATCATCATCTTCATGTTATTCTCAATATCATTATAATCTTTTTCATTGCTATCATTATCATCCCAAATATTATTAATACTATTATCATTAACATCGTTGATAGCATTATCCTTTATAGCATTATTATCATTATTATCACAAATATTATCATTCTTTTCATTATCATTATCATTAACAGTATCATCATTGTTTTTATTATTATTATCTTGTTTCGTTATTAGAATTATTGTCATTATAAACTGTATTGTTATGATTATCATTATTAGTGTCAGTATTATCAATATCATTATTATTTTCATGATTTCTTTCTTCGTTATCTATCATTATTTATATATCATCATTATTATTATAATTAGTAATAGCATTAGCAGTATCATTATTATCATCACCGTTAATAACAAAATTTTCATTATCGTTATCATTGGTACATTATTATCATTATCACTGGTATTACGTTTATCATTGATATTATTCTCATAATCATCATTACATTCGGCAGTTCTTATATTATTTTCATAATTATAATTTTTGCTATTATATTACCAACATCATTATCATTGTTGTTTTTGTTATTATTATTGTTGCTATCGTTATTGTTTTTGTTGTTTTTGTCATCATTATTAGTAGATATAGTCTCATTTTATCATTATCATTAATATCACCATTATCATAATTTTCATTATTATCATTATTCTTACCGTTATTGCTGTTATCATTATTACCATTATTGTTTAAAACATGAACATTACTATTATTTATTGTAATTGTCCTTTTCACTGTTATAATTAATATTGTTATTAATAATGTAATTAGTAATCAGTAATTTTGTGTAATATTTGTACTTTTTTGGTTATTAGTATTACTACTATCATCTTTATCATTATTATCATCATTATCCTTTTCCTCATAAATGTCCTTACAAACATCGTTATTGGGTTAGATCCTCCTATAAATGGTGTGAGATTATTTTTCTTGGAATCTGGTCGTTTTTCTATGTGATCATAGTTTCGAGAACTTCTTCTGTGTATGTGTTCTGACAATAGGAACGAAATAAAATTGTTGGGAGAAA
>NW_028234409.1:14776336-14778836 GCF_977035675.1 Penaeus japonicus | reverse complement strand
TATATGTAATTACATACATATATATATATATATATATATATATATATATATATATATATATATATATATATAAATATATATATATATATATATATATAGATGACTGTCCTACCGTGTCAATCTCGAAGATGACATCATTAAGCCTTATCATTATCCGTGGGGACTTTCTGCCCATCTCTCCCTTTACCAACGAGGCTAATACCGACTTCGGTGTATATACAACACTAGCGCCAGAATTGATATTACAGTGGGAGTCTGTGTTGCAAGATAGAAACAATCATTATCATTGTTAAGAAATGGAATGATGGTGGTAGTGGTGATAATTACAACAATGACAAAAATGTTTAAGAAAATGCACATGATAGACATTATAGTACTTTCGTTGTTGCTGTTATTGTAATTAATTCCATTACATTAATGCTATTATTGGGGTGTTGTGATGTTGTTATTGTCATTGTATTAGCATTATAGTTGTTACTATTGCCTTATAGTTACAGCTATCGTCCTTGTATTATTCTTATTGCCATTTCGTTGCATAATCACCATCATTATCATCACTATGATAATCATGTCTTTTAAATGATTACTTCAACATCAACTATACACATCGTAACTATCGACATCAAAATAGTCACCTGTTTAGTTGTTGTTTTTTTTTCTCTCTCTCTCTCTCTTTCTCTCTCTCTCTTTCTTTTCCTTTTTATGTCGTCTTAAATAGAAATAACCTTTACTGACCTTACTCTGACTTCTTTCAAACTTTGTTACGCGTAAACCTAAAGAAATCTAACTTTCTCGTCGGTAAACTTATTTTCCTTCTCGCTTTGATAACATCTACCTCTCCCACCAATATCTAGTTCATTTTGTGGTCATTTCTTTCCGAACAGTTCTGGAGAAAAGAGGAGAAACTTTTGCTGTACCAAAGGAGAAACACAAGTACTAAAAATTGGAATTACATTTCTCTCCTCCTCTTACTCTCTTACTCTCTCTCTCTCTCTCTCTCTCTCTCTCTCTCTCTCTCTCTCTCTCTCTCTCTCTCTCTCTCTCTCTCTCTCTCTCTCTCTCTCTCTCTCTCTCTCTCTCTCTCACCTTCTCTCGTGTGAAGAGGACTTTTGTGTATAATTACAGCATCAGCAAGAGCCTTGTGCGGAAAGTTATAATACAGACACCACATTTTGCATAATTAATATAAGAGTTTTGGGCTTTTACATGGGCAGGTAACGGCAACAGAGAAAACCCTAAAAGATAATAAATAAATAGATGGATAAAAACGGAGACTTTTCTTATACACTATACATTTAAACATTTCATGAATCGTATTAAACTACTGGTGCACCAACTTTGTAAGGCTTTGAAACTGAATCATAGAAGCTGGATCCAGTTCAAACAAAGTGGATTTCACGATTAGTGAACGCAACATAATTAAAATATTCGTTTAAAACACACAACTGCTTACCAGGCACGAAGGATGGATGCTTCTTCACTTTTCAGATCGGCGATTATCCTGACAGGAGAAGAATATGACACGAGAATCCTCCGAAAGTTTTTGCTCATTAAAATAGGTGAAGGTTGGTGAGAGCACTCCATGTCCAGGTGTGTGCCAGACAAGAGGACCCTCGGGAAGGCATGTGGAATCACATCTGCGACACATTCTTCGTTTCTTTATACAGAAGGATATCAAAAGTGTGTGTGTGTGTGTGTGTGTGTGTGTGTGTGTGTGTGTGTGTGTGTGTGTGTGTGTGTGTGTGTGTGTGTGTGTGTGTGTGTGTGTGTGTGTGTGTGTGTGTTGTTTTTGTTTGTGTGTGTGTGTGTGTGTGTGTGTTTATGTGTTTGTGAGTGTGTGTGTGTTTGTTTGTGCAAACAATCACACACACACAAATGCATGTAGACTCTGACTCTTATCTGTTTGTAATCTAAACACAAACACACACACACACACACACACACATCCATACTCAAAAACATTTCATCCTATAGATGATGACGTAATGCTCCCTTAATAAGACCCTTCACGGACTATCACGAGAGGCCTACACCGAAGCACGTTCACTTAATCAATCAGAATCAAAAGGTAAGAGGAAATGTTGATGCTCACTTTATCTCAGGGAGGGAGTCAGGAGTTAATCACCAATCAATCATAAGTCGGCAGATTGGCTGACGGTTCATGGAACTTATCGTTATGTATATAATTACCCATATCATCGTGATGTAGGGTTATTGAAGAGAGAATTGTTGATGAAACTACAGGAGGAATCGTAGCCATAGATTTGTGACATATATCATAATTTGAGGACAGACACGGATTCTATGATTTTGATATCATATAGCAAAGATACTATTAATATTCCCAGGTTATTTGCTTTCAAGTAAGTCAGGAAATGCTTTTATTGATAAAGATTTTGCTTACAAACAGATATATTTCAATTCATACATAAATATTTCACTTTAGATAAGCGTATTTGGAGCTTTATAGATGTTCAAATTTTATAGCAACATATTTAGT
>NW_028234409.1:14758836-14761336 GCF_977035675.1 Penaeus japonicus | reverse complement strand
GGGCTGGCAATCCCCCCATCGCCGTCTGCGAGCCCGAGGACCCGAAGGGTCCGAGGGTGTGCGTGTAGACTCCGGGCGAGGGCGAAGGCCGGAGTTGACGAGCCTCCGGTGCGAGGGCCGAAGGCCCGAGCACCGGAGGTGAGTTTGGTACAGTCTGAGAGTCGTAGGACAAGTTCCAGTAACTCCGCTTGCCAGCCCCCTACTATAAGTTTCTGTGGATTCGCCGAATTTCAGGTAAAAATTTACCCAACTTCCCGACGTCCTTAAACTTAGTATTCCGTGCATTTTAGTACACAAAGACGCGACTGTCAAAATTTCAGATCGATTGGATTAAAAACGTCCGAGTTATTACAACCTGAAATCGTCGAAAATGAGGGTGTTCTTGTTAAAAATGGGTACGATTATATACATACAGGTAGAGGATATTTTTAGGCAAAAAGTGGGTCCTCTTTGTGATGATATATCTCGAGAAGTATAAAAGATACGCGATTTAGCAACACAGCATTGGAATGAAGAAAGTTCAAACTTTCAAAAACTGTCCTGAAAAAACATCTGATGACGCAGTGATGACGTTTAAATGACGTCACAAAATAACGAATTTCAAAATCAAACTATCCAAAAATAGACGTTTTTCAACTTAATTTTTTTATATGAAACATTCGAGATAGGAAAAAAATGATCATGCTAGTGTAGAAATGAAATTTAATGTACTTTCTGAAAATGCCGTCAAAACGTTCCGGGCTTCTATGCATTGTTGAGATATTCGCGACTTTTTAAACCATTTTGACGCGAAAAAGTCGCGAAAAAACATTAAAACGGTAAACCTTAATGTGAGAGAACGGGGATGTCCCAGGCCTTCATCTTTCGATATGATGTCGGTTGTAGTCTCGAATTTGCTAATAACTGGTTTTGAGGTAGTATCCTTATTTTGATGACGTATTTGTGACGTCATTAGTAACACGCGGTAAGCCAATTTTTGCAAACACAACACCACTTGTATTTGACGTTTAATGTCTGAAAAAAAAAAAAACAGTTTCAACTCAAAATTAATTCTTAGTGCTTTTCATATTGCTGCATTGGCTATTGGATGAAACATTTCATCAATTTCATTAATTGAATAATTGGCCAATTAAACCAATTAACGCTCGTATCTCGGCTCACACAAAAGATAGCGTCGTAAATCCAACGATATCTGTGTTGTTGACATTGATTGAGTGTAGTAGGTGCCACATGAGACCATTCATTATTATTCCCTCAATTAGATACTTGGTCAATAAAACCTATTAGATCTCTGAACACTGAAAAAGACTGATATTTTTTCCAAAATCAAAGTAGATTTGGTTGTGTTGGTCCATGGCAATAAAGCGTTCTTTTCTCTGCCTCAAAACCTATGATATGAAAAGAACGCGGCAGTCTACATACTGCCGCCACCCCACTATGGAGTATGGAATATAGATGTCGGAATCATTCATCCCACAATTTTTTTTTGGCCACAAATAAATGTAATTATGTTTCGTTCAACTTTAATTGGAATACTGAAGGTATTGTCATGCTGTTGATATTGCCTTTCTGCTTTAAGCTCGATGTTGATTGACTTTCAGTTTCAGTGTACCTAAAGTGGGGTGGCGGCAGTATGTAGACTGCCGCGTTCTTTTCATATACATACGTTTTGGGACGGCAGAGGAATAAGAAACGCTTCTACTGCCAGGACCAACACAACCAAATCTACTTGGGTTTTGGAAAAATATTGTATATATATATATTATATGCATAAATATAGATCTATCTATCTATCTTTATATATATATATATATATAGATAATATGATTATATATATATATATAATATGCATATATATATATATATATTATATATGTATATACAGTATATGTATATATGATATTATATAATATATATATAATATATAATATTATATATATTTATTATATATATATATCTATGTATGTATATATATATATTTATGTATATATATTAATATATGTATATATATAAATATTTCTATATATATATATTCATATATGCATATTTATAATATATACATAAATATATATATATATAACATAACATATATATATATACATAATATATATATATATATATAATATATATATATATTATTATTATATATATATATTACTTATATACTTAATATAATATATATATATATTATATATATAAATATTATTATATATATTATATGATATATATAACATATAATATACTATATGTATGCATTGTATAAATATATATATATATATATATTTTAATATATATATATATATATATATATATATATATATATATATATGTGTGTGTGTGTGTGTATATGTATATTAGGCATGGAACGACGGACCAACACAACCAAATCTACTAAGGTTTTGGAAAAAAAATTTATATATATATATATATGCATAATTATATATCTATCTATATATCTTTTATATATATATATATATATATATTATATATATTTATATAT
>NW_028234409.1:14746336-14748836 GCF_977035675.1 Penaeus japonicus | reverse complement strand
CGGGATCGCTGCTCTTTCTCTCTCTCTCTCTCTCTCTCTCTCTCTCCTCTCATTTTCTATGTTTCTCTCTCTCTCTCTCTCTCTCTCTCTCTCTCTCTCTCTCTCTCTCTCCCTTCTTTCTCCTCCTCCTCTCTCTCTTTCTCCTCCCCACTCTCACATCTCTCTCATCTCCTCTCTCTCCTTCACCCCTCTCTCTCTCTCTCTCTCTTTTTCTCTCTCTCCCCTCTCATTTCCTCTGTTTCTCTCTCTCTCTCTCTCCTCTCTCTCCATACACCTCTCTCTCTCTCTCACTTCTTTTGCTCTCTCTCCACTCACCTCTCATTTCCTCTTATCACTCTCGTCTTGCTCTCTCATTCTCTTACATATCTCTCTTTCTCTCACTATCCCATTCCTCTCTTTTCTCTCACTCACTCTCTCTCTCTCACTCTCTCCTTTTCTCTCTCTCACTCTCCACTCTCTCTCCTCTCCCCTCACATTTCTCTCCCCACACATTTTTCTCTCTCAATCTTCTCCTTCTCTCTCTCTCTTCGTCACCGCTCTCTCCTCTCCTCCTTCTGTCTCTGTCTCTCTCCTCTCTCTCTCTTCTCCGCTCTCTCTCTCTCTCCTCTTCTCTCTTCTCTCCTCTCCTCTCTCCTCTTTTTCTCTGGGGGGGGGGTAGGTCTCTCTGTCCCTCTCTCTCTTTCTCTCGTTCTCTCTCTCTTTTCCTCTCTCCTACTCCCTAGCTCCTCTCTCCTCGCCTAAAGCTCTCCTCTCTCTCCCTTTCTCTCTACTGGTCTCTCTCTGTCTCTCTCCTCTCTCTCTCTCTTTCTCTCTTTTCTCTCTCTTTTCTCTTCTCCCCTCTCCCCTCCTCTCCTCCTCTCTCTCTCTATATAATATATATATATATATATATATATATATATATATGAATATATATATATATATATATATATATATATATATAATATATATATATATATATATATATATATATATATAAAAATATATATATATATATATATATATATGTATAGTATTAATACATATATAAATTATATATATATATATATATATAAATATTATATATATAATATAATATATTATAATATATATATATATATATAATATCATATATGTATATTATATATATATATATAAATTATATATATATATATATATATCTATATATATATATATATATATATATAATATGTTGGTATATCCCATTACATTATGTATAATTATATATGATATACATAAGTATAAGTATATAAATATATATATATATATATATATATATATATATATATAATAGTACATAACATACATATATATATATATATAAAATATATATATATATATATATAAATATATATATATATAATATATATATAATATATATATATGTATATATGTATATCCAGATTATTATATATAAATGTATATCCAGATTAATATATATATAGATATATAATAATAATATATTATATATAAGTATATATAACAACCACACTATATATAACTATCAAAATGTTATACTATATAAATATCTAATATAATCTAAAAATATATATATATATATAATATGTATGTATGTAAGAATAGTAAGTATCGTGTATGTATATATATAATATATATATAATATATCGAATCATATATCTATATATAATATGACTATAAAAAATATAATGCATAAATGTAACATCTAAAAAAATAAACTATAAAAATATACTATAAATTATATATATATATATATATATATATACATAATATATATATATAATGTATGTAAGAATATGGATTATATTGTATGTATAAGTATGAATATATATCTAATATATATATAATATCTATATCTATCTATAAATAATATGCCTAATAAGGTGAATATGTAATAATATAATCTCTAAATACTATATAACTGAAACTCACTAATAAAACTATATAATAAATAAATACTGGTAACTATAATATATATAAATATATATATCAAAAATATAAATATAAATATCGACTCTCTATAAAACACTCTACTATATCTCTCATATTTCATTTATAACTAAAAGCATGATGCCGATAGTGTGCTGTGCCTGCTAAATGAAATAATATATATATATATCAACCCAATATATATATATATATATAAAAATATATATCGCATATATATATATATATAACTATATATATATAACATATTAATATACTAATTACCATATACCTATATACCTTCATTATCTATATATATATATAATATAAGTAAATATAAATCTCGATAATGGTAAATAATATAAATTACTATAATATATTCATATATTATAGATATCTATATAAATATTATAATATATATATAAATATCTAACTATATATATCTATATATATATATATATATACTATATATATAAAACTCTATATATATAATATATATATATATATATATATGTTTATATAATATAATATTTATATATATATATATATAATTTAATATCATATTATATAAATACTAAATTATATAGTATGTATA
>NW_028234409.1:14693836-14696336 GCF_977035675.1 Penaeus japonicus | reverse complement strand
TATCTACAATTTCATAGCTACCACAATATCGGGTTGCCTCTTTGTCACCTAGTATCCAAAGTGCTATGCAAAATAATGCATAACAGTACAAAGAAAAAAATAAAACGACTGCCTCATATCTGACGTGCCAGTTTCTTTATATAAATCACGGATATACGGAAGAGAGAGGGAGGGAGGAGGAAGGAGAAAGAAGGAGGAGGAAGGAGGAGGAGGAGGAGGAGGCGGCGGCGGCGAAGAAGGCGGAGGAGAGAGAGAGAGAGAGAGAGAGAGAGAGAGAGAGAGAGAGAGAGAGAGAGAGAGAGAGAGAGAGAGAGAGAGAGGGAGGGAGAGAGAGAGAGACAGAGACAGAGACAGAGACAGAGACAGAGACAGAGACAGAGACAGAGACAGAGACAGAGACAGAGACAGAGACAGAGAGACAGAGACAGAGACAGAGACAGAGACAGAGACAGAGACAGAGACAGAGACAGAGACAGAGACAGAGACAGAGACAGAGACAGAGACAGAGACAGAGAGACAGAGACAGAGACAGAGACAGAGACAGAGACAGAGACAGAGACAGAGACAGAGACAGAGACAGAGACAGAGACAGAGACAGAGACAGAGACAGAGACAGAGACAGAGACAGAGACAGAGACAGAGACAGAGACAGAGACAGAGAGAAACCGTCTGGCTAACAAACAGAGAGAGGAAGAGATTATATTCTATAGTCAATGGGCAGCGGGCCATGTCAGAAGTAGGCCTTAGTTTCAAAATAAGCAAATACATACGGGTCTAAGAGAGCAACTTCTCCCCAATAGAAGTCTCTAGCTATGTCCGTTTCATATCGGTTGAAATATGTCTACGAACACTTTACTTCTGAAGGTATGCTACGCCCATGCGTATTTAAGACAGTGGGTGGAGTCATAATGATGACGTCACACTCTGACGTATCCGGCAATCTGTCAAGCTTTTCCCTTGACGTTAAAGAGGTTGTTGTCATGACCGGATGTGCTTTAGGTAAATAATTTGAATTCTTTATTACAACGACAAAAAGAGTGAAAACAAAGCAAAACAGCAAGGGGAATCCAAATGAACTAAATTCTCAATTGATTGATGAAAAGGAAATGAGGAACGATTATATCATTGAAACAATGATAGTAGAAAAAACAACAATAAAATAAATATTATCTGAATTTCAAAACAAATAAAAGCAAGGAACGTTGTTGAATTAACAATCGTAATAAGAGCAGCGGCAGCAATAATAGTGATGATGATAATGTTTATAATAAACATGATAATGATTTTAATCAAAGATAATGATTAAGATATTGATTATATGAATAATGAAGATAATAGTAGTAGTTATGATAACAATAATATTGATAATAAAACTGATGATTATGATAATGACAAAAATAAGGAAGATGATAATATTACTGATAACCATAATAATGATAATAACAATTTGTCTTTTTATTAGTATTAATATAATCATCTCTATCATGAAAAAGGTAGAAAGAACAGAACAAAAGGAAAGGAGCGAAAAGAAAGCCATTATCCAAATTGCCAAATGAAAACGAATGGGGGGAAAGGAAGGAAAAAGGATCATGTTGTTAAAGTAATAGCCGTGAACGTTGAGGAAGGAGAAGAGAGGAAAAAAGAAGCGAGTAAGAAGAGCGAGACGAAGAGGAGAGAGATGAGGGAGATCACCATAACGATGGGAGCACTATATATTCGGTCCGTGATGGTGACACAGAGGAAAGGGAATTTAGAACAACAGGCAATGAAAGATGATGTAATTGCTTGGAAATGCTGAGGAATGTGAAATAAACATGATTTGTGTTTCCTAGTTTATGCAAGCGGTATTGATTGTTATATTACAGCACACACGCACGCACGCACACATACGCACACACACACACACACGCACACATACGCACATGCACACGTACACGCATACGCATACGCATACGCACGCACACACACACACACACACACACACACACACACACACACACACACACACACACACACACACACACACACACACACACATACGCACACGTACACGTATACGCATACGCATACACACGCATACGCATACGAACGCACATACAATCTGTCCGTCTGTTCTCTCTCCCTCTATCTCCTGTATGCTTGCGTATTTTCTCCTGTGGATATGCCGCAATATTTTTTCTTAATAACAGAATTTTTTTTTTTATTTCGTTGTCGTCCTGTGTTTCTCAAACTCTTGCATCCTGCATTAAAACTTTATGGTAAAAGTATTTATATCTTTTTTTTCACCTGATATATGATATAATGATCGCATCGTCTAAGCTTGATGTGCCTTTGTCTTAAAGCTTTTTATTTTTTTATCATTATCGCTATTGTTGTCGTTGTTCGTACTAAAAGTTTGTTATCATTATTATTGTTACAATTGTTTTATTTTTCGTTATGAATTCTACCATCATGTTGAGTATTGTTATTGCTATTGTTATTTTTTCGAAATTATAATAAT
>NW_028234409.1:14581625-14584125 GCF_977035675.1 Penaeus japonicus | reverse complement strand
GCTGGTGCCGACAAGCGTTTTCGTATGTTAAATTTGCGTACATCCTCTTTCTTTTTCTTGTTTATCGTCTTAGTCAGCTCTGTTGATTCTATTTTGTCTCTGATTGATGTTATTTCCATGTCCCTACGCTGTTTCATAAGCTCTTTTGTCTCTACCGAAAGCTTACTGAACTTTTCTTTTTCGTCTTTACCCTCTATTCCAAGTGCAGCTGCCGTTAATATCTCATTGAATTGGTCGTTCATTTGGTTTATGTCAAGATCTTCTTCGAGAGCTGAGTATTTGTTTCGGATGTTGATACTGAATTCCGTCGCCCTATTCTTAATGTTGATTAGATTAACGAGAGGCTTCTGTATGAGCTTGTTTCGTTCCCTTCTTAGCTGTAACTTTACTCTACTCCTGACCAGTCTATGGTCGCTACCGACATTTACTTTTCTGATAACGGTTACGTCTTGTACAAAGTCACGCCTGTTGGTAATTATGAAGTCAATTTCGTTTTTAATGCCGGATGGTGATTTCTATGTCCATTTCCTTCCAGGTCTCTTTTCGAAGAATGTATTCATAATCTTAAGGGATCGAGCTTCGGCGAATTCTATCAGCCTTTGCCCTCTCTCATTTCTGGTGCCTGTTCCATGTTTCTCAACCGAGATTTCTCCATCTTCCCTGAATCCTATCTTGACATTAAAATCCCCCATAATCACGGTAAAATGGGTTTTTGCTCTATCGGGGGCTGCTTGCACATCTTCATAGAAGCTCTCTATCTCCTCATCACTATGACTGCTGGTAGGAGCGTACACTTGGATGATTTTTAGGCTATATCTGTTGTTAAGTTTCAGCATTACAGAAACTACTCTTTCGCTCACACTGTAGAATTCCCTAACATTCTTTTCAAGTCGCTTGTGAACTAAGAAACCTACTCCTGATTCTTGTTTGCTATCCAAGGGTTTACCTCGCCAATATAATAAATGCCCATCATTTAGTAGTTTTTGCTCCTCGCCTAGTCTCCTAACTTCAGAAAGTCTTACAATATCTAGGGCAACTCATTCAGTCGAGTACATCCTGCGAAACCGAGTTAAAACGGCGAATCAGGCTAGGTTGGAGTGCCTTCGGTACACATAGTAATATATTACGAAGTCGTCTGCCACTATGTCTAAAGAGAAAGATTTTTGACCAATGTGTCCTCCCAGTCATGACATATGGATCAGAGACATGGACTACGGCCAAGGCACTCGGGAGGAAATTAGTAAGCGCCCAAAGAGGAATGGAAAGGCTTATGCTAGGAGTTAGCTTAAGAGACAAGAAAAAGGCCACATGGATCAGGCAGCAAACAAAAGTAGAGGATATACTCAAGACCATCAAGAAGAAAAAGTGGCAGTGGGCTGGACACATATATCGGAGACAGGACAACAGGTGGACAAAGAAAACAACAGAATGGATAATACACGACACAAAGAGACCCAGGGCAAGACCAATGACTAGATGGCGGGATGAAATAGCAAAATTCGCAGGAGTAAAGTGGAATCAGAGGACACAAGACTGGAATGACTGGAAAAGATTGAGAGAGGTCTACGTCCTGCAGTGGATTGATACAGGTTGATGATAATGATGATGATATATTTGTATATATGTATATATATATATATATATATATATATATATATATATATATATATATATACATATATATACATATATACATACATATATACATATATAGGTATATGTATATATATATATATATACACATATATGTGTGTGTGTATGTATGTATATATATGTATATAACATATATATACATATATATATATATATATATATATATATATATATATATATATATATATATATATATGTATGTATGTATGTATGTATGTATATATGAACATGTAACCATTATATTAGTAATAATGATGATAATGACAATAAAGGAAATGATAGCAATAGTAGTATTGATAAATATGATGATGATGATTATGATAACAGTAATAATAATGATGATTATGCTAGTAGAAAGAATGATGATAATAATGATAATAATACAATTCATAACGATGATAATGATAACATAAACAATAGCATCAATAACATAAACAAGAGCATCAATAATTATTATGATAATAATGATAATCAAAATGTTAATGATGATGATGATAATGGTAATGATGATGATAATAAGAGTAATAACAATAATGATAAGGATAATTGCAATGATAATGATAACGGTAATATCAACAATGATAATAATAATGATGATGATACTAATAGTAATAAGGAAAAAGATGATGATAATGATAAAAATAATAGCAGTAATAATAACAATAATAAACGATATTTTATAATAAGCATGAAGAAAATAATATCAGCAGTGTGAAAGGATGGCAGAATATTCGAGAATAATGATGATGCCAAGTTCCAAATGCGAGACTCACTTTCAAGATAAGATTAAATGCACATCTAGAAGGCTTGCCAGGGCGGCATATTCTCGTCTAGGTATAGAAAAAAT
>NW_028234409.1:14571625-14576625 GCF_977035675.1 Penaeus japonicus | reverse complement strand
AGACCTGCCACTCTGGTAGGTAGCCCAGCCTGAGCCTAACACTCACGACGATATTTGTGTGGCATATCGATGAAATTGTCATAGTGTTGTATGGATACACTATGAGCACACTCATCGTCCCTACGAGCCACTGTGTGGGCATGTATGGCAGAAAACAGGATAGTTTTGTAATGACGTAAGGAGGACGGGGCACGAATCATAGGTAATTCCAAAGCACAAGCAACCTTGGCTAGACTATCCGCAGTACCATTTCCAGTAAGGTCCAAGTAAGATGGCACCCGCAAAAATGAAACAACCAGTGAACTATCAGTGGCATTGGCTAAGTGACACAGTATGTCTTGCACTAAATGGTAATTTATGGGTCTTAAAGAGGAAAGGGTGTGAAGGGCAAACTTGGAGTCGCAGATAATCACTCCGTTCAGACGTCTCTCAGTAAGGAGGGTGACAGCATCCAGCAAGCCACTCAACTCATAGTAGGTGGAACTCGACGAGTCGGGCAGGCAACGGCCAACCCGGCCATGCCTTCCTGGTGGCTCCATAGTGAGGGAGAACATGGCACATGCAGCACTCCCGTCCGCCTGCAGTGAGTTGCCGACGTAGAGATGGTGCGAGGCAGGGACTGATGCATATACACTAAGGATGGTCTGCAAGGCCAATTGTTTCTGAAGACAGGGATTGTCTATTTTTGATGTGGGAATGAAAGACACAACTGGGAGAGGTATTCGCCAGGGAGGCAAATCAGAAGTTATTGCAGCAGCAGGGACATCAAAGGCCAGCCTCTGGAAGTCAGCACACACTGTATAGATGAGGTTACATCCACCTGGCGGAAGTAAAGGCCTAGGTAAGTCAGGGTTGAGTGCTGCCTGGATGACATTATAGTAATGAGGAACCAGATGGAGAGACTGCAAACACTTGATACTGAAATAAGTCTAATTTGCATATATCCTGTCAGCAGTTGGGGTTAAATTGAGCTCAGTCAGCATGTTATCTATTCTGGTGGAGGCTGGACAACCCAAGATAAACCACATGACTCTCTTCTGAAAATTGTCGAGATGTTGCAGTGTTGTCTTGGTGAGCTGACAGAGGGCAGGAGAAAGGTAATCAATGACTGATCGAAGAAACAATATATAGATGGTCTTAGAAAGACGGATAGAAATCTCTTTTACATTATTTGCAAGCCACTTGACAGGAATGAACTGGTGCTCCAGTTTATCCAACCTGTCTTTAACAATAGGATGGATTCTTTGCCGGACAGGTATGGTTGGGGTGACACGTACAAGGACACCTAGGTATGTGCACTGTGTAAAGTGAGGCATAACATTGCCTCTTACTATGAATGTTAGTGTCCGGGGTTTTTGGGTGGAATATATCCTACTCTTTTCAGAGGAAATGACAAGATCACACGTAGTTGATGATGCATGTAATGCAATAAGGAGGACCTGAAGAGTTGAGTCAGACTGGATACAGATATCATCAGCATAACATGTGATTGTAGTCCCTGGGATGTCAGGGAGGAGAGATAAAAGGTGATGTACAAGGACATTGAAAAGAAAAGGATTGAGGACACCACCCTGTGGAGTACATAAATCAAAACTTTTAGAGGTACTGCATGTGCCTCTTAAAAGAACTCTAACAGTCCTGTCACTGAACAAGTATGTCCCGGTTTGCAATATCGAAGGCACTCTTGAGATCAATGAATGCAACAACACTGGAGGGGGAGAGGCGGGTATAAAGTTCAAGAAGGTAGTGATGTGTCCCTCATTCAGGCAGAAAACCATACAGTCATGGTGAAAGCTTGGACTGGAGACGAAACATAAGATGGTTAAGAAAAACTCTTTCAGGCATGAGGTCAGGGAGATGGCACGAAATTTAACAGTGCCAGGCTTGGGTATTGGTACAATGCTGGATGTCCAAGAATGAGGCACATAACCTCTTTGAAAGCACATGTTAAACAGTTGTAAGAGAGGGTTACCGTGAACCTTAAGGAGAAGTTGTAAGGTAGAATAAGTGATTCCATCCTCACCAGGTGCTGTTGCAGCACCACGACTGAGGGCATGCTGAAGCTCCTGTGGTGTGATAGACACTTCATCTTCTTCAGCTGCCTGTAGCAATGCATCCACCAAACGAAGTGAATGAAAGTTTGCATTGGAAGACAAAGCATTTTCAACAGAAATCCGAAGGTTACTAATTCGCGATAGTGTAGACCAGGTATCTATTCGTGATTGGGCATATTCCATTGAGCTGCGATGCAGAGCAGTTCGGGGCTGTTTTTTACTTTCCTGTTGATTTTTTGCCACCTGGACCTAATGCTGGTGAGATGATTTAAGCTGTCAGTAAGGGCATGCCTTGAGTCAGACTGGACACACTTGTAGACCTTTAAGCTCATCACGAGATGTTTGATATTGACGGAGATGAGCAGGGGTTGGATCTTTTTGGAAGGCAATGCCATGCTCTACTGCTTTCTTCTCACCCTGTAGAAGACGGACATCGATTAACCTTGTGGGAGATTCAGGACGTCGGGCGAGGTGAGGTTTGGTGACATACTGTATGTAAAATTCGTGAGTTGACATAACTGCAGGTATAAGGGGAGGGAGGTGAAGCAGGTACTGAGTAGTGGAGGCCAAAGGTAATGTGGTTTGAGAAAAGTGCAAGGATAGAGAACCATTTGACACGGGATGCTATCAGTCCTGATGTGATTATGTGGTCCAGGGTACCTCCACGGGAATGTGTGGCACCGCCATTATCCCAGTGTGAGTCTGTATCTGTGGATAAAATCAAGTCCAGGTCCATTCCGGTTAGGGATTGGGAAAGTATCCCACAGGTCAGGATGTCAGGACTTTGAGTCCCCCATGTAGACAAATCCACACATTGTTGGCAGAAGCAAGGCAGTCAAGTTTATTATTCCTGGGGCAGAATAGACATTACACAAACATAACTTGTCGTGCCTTGTCACCTCAAGCAGTTGAATTGTCATGTCTGTATCAACAGATATACGAAAAAGCTGATGTGGCACAGAGGAGTGTATATATGTTATAAAACCATTTCCGGGTGGGTGGACATATGGGATGTAACCGGAGAGTGGAAGAGCTTGTTGCTCACCAATCAAAATACCAACAAAGGCCTCCTGAATGAGAATGACAGAGGGTTTGCGCTAAAATACATATCTCTTTAGAGTTGTAAGTTTTACCAAGTCCCTTATACTGCAGGCATTCCAATAAATGACGCATAGTTCCATGTCACTATCAAAGTTTCCCTTTGACTTTGTGCGAACTGTGAGCGGATGTGGTGGGAGGGTGTGCATTAGCCTGTTTTGTCCTATATGATGGTGGGGTACTAGGTGATGCGGTCTGATCTTGTGAATTTGGTCAGGAAGTTTAGCTTCAATTGAAGAAATTGTAGTAATCACTGCCTTTTGATTTTCAATAAGAGTGGTGAGTAGGGTGTCCATGTTGGATTGCTTGGTAGTGAATTCAACCATGCATGCTTCAAATTTATCATATTTTTCCTCAAGGGATGTGCAGCGAGCCATGAGGGTAGCAACGGTCGAACGAAGCCTGAGAATCTGGGCAGACTCTACCGAAATAGGTGGAGTCTACTTTGAAACAAGATGGTGGTGAAGGTGGGGCTGGTTGCGTCACAGTGCTTCTGCCACAACATATGCCATACATTAATTAACTCCTTGCTCATGACACCGAGAACACTTACAATGGATGTTGGTAGGGGCAGTTGGGTTGGGTGGTTGCATAGTGCTGATGGCTATGGAAGAGTCAGGAGGAGGTGGAGGAGGGGTGCGGTGAGGGTAGCAACGGGAGTCGTGGGTATAGCACACCATACACACTTCTCTGTCGCACTGCAACAAGTGATATGTGCCCGACTCCCCAACATCTGTAACATATTAGCATGTCATTCTTGAGCCTGTGTATTTTGCAAACGAAATAGGACGGTGGCAGGGGATGGGCCAGATAGGCTCCAAGTAACTACAACATGATTAATTGGCGCTCCATCTTGTCGGAACCGGCGGGCAGAGTTAACACTTGGAAGCTCCAGGGCAAAGGAGGGGTCTATATCCACAGGATTTCGAATTACTAAATAACTTGGGTATTTTCGAGGCCTATCTTAACCTCGGTGAGATCCCTTTGAAATGTCAGCACGGAGAGCAAAAGCTGGTAGTGCAGGTGTGGGGGCAGCAGTAGTAGGCTTGGCTGTTTTGGCAGCAGGGGCACGTGACTCGCTCTCACTGTCAACTCAGACATATCCTCCATAAGCCGTTTACCAAATGTGGCAGGGCCTCAGGTAGGGAGCGTTGGCCATGGGTGCAGCTCTTGACGCAGCAACGGCAGGGCTATGTATTTGTGATCTCGTCAAAAGTGGTCGGTGTGCATTATTGCCATCTTCGTTCTCATCACTAAGATTTAAATCAGTTTGTAAGTCAGCTAGTGTAGCGGGCCTAGTGAAATTCATGGCGTAAACGGTAGGGTAAGCAATGACGGTACCAGTTAGCAGGGGGGCAGAGATGACGTCGTCATGACGTCACAAGCTCCCACTGCGCATGCGCAGTGATAGCCAATACGGCCGACGAGAGCCCTAGGCCAGGCGTCCGATATTCTTAAAATTACTGAGACTATGTCTAGGCAACTCCAAACTTCACACTGGCACAAACTGGTCACTGGCTCTTACTATAGTTACAGCGTATGTCATGGCAGGAAAAGGTCACTAGAGCCTTCACTAGAGATGAATTATCAGGGAGGCCAAACTCGGGCTTGTTTACACTTGCAAATCTTGCGCGGGAGAGAAGAGAAGGGAGAGAGAGAAAGAAAGAAAGAAAGAAAGAAAAAATGAAAGAAAGAGAGAGAGAAGGAGAAAGAGAAAGAGAGAGTAAGAAAGGGGAAAAAAAAAATATATATATATATAGAGAGAGAGAGAAAGTGAAAGCAAACGAAAGAAGACACAAGATCAAGCATCACAGACATCAGTGTTATTATATCCCGCCGAAGAGGCCG
>NW_028234409.1:14564125-14566625 GCF_977035675.1 Penaeus japonicus | reverse complement strand
ACACGCACACGCACACGCACACGCACACATATATATATATATATATATATATATATATATATGTATATATATATATATATATATATATATATATATATATATATATATATATTTTTTTTTTTTTTTTTTTTTTTTTTTTTTATATTTTTTGTTATTTTTTTTTTTTTTTTTTTTTTTTTTTTTTTTTTTTTTGTGTGTGTGTGTGTGTGTGTGTAGATGTTTCGTTCTTTCTTTTTCTGCTTTTTGTATATTCGTTTTCGTTTCTAAGAATCAAACGGGGTTCATAACCTTCAGTCACATGTATCACAAGGATTAAATCCAAAAATATATCTATCATAATTATAGCCATTATATTGTACATAAATCAGATTATATAGATACCAAAAGTATATATAAATCATATATATGTATACATGCGGATACTTCCTAGGGAGGATTGGTAGATAGGTGTATTTAATTCCTGGGGAACTGCTATATAATTGTCTACTAGGTTATATGGAATTAAAATTCCACCTGAAGCTGACTCGGTGTCAGCTGGATGGGTCGCCACAACACTTCCGACAGGCAGATATCCATTCAATCATGTATGTGAACAAAAAGGCTGTAATGTGAGATAATCTACAATAAATAGATTGCAATTATATATTACCCCCACTGATCCACACAATAGATATATTTATGTGAATGTATAAAAATGTTCAAACTCACGAGTAGTTGTAACCAGTACTCATACGAGCAAAAGCTGTGGCAAAGTAGACTATCTTCTCCAAGGGGAGTACTAGTAATATACTACCGCGCATGCGCAGATACGTTTTTGCTAAGGCATTACAATTCAGCGTATCACAAGATAAATGATAGGTAAAAGAAACCCTATTAGTAATATAAAGAAAATACATGTTGTTCATTCTATCTAAATCCTTTACAATTCCCCTTTACCAAGATAAAATTTCAAATTTTATTAGGAGTGATAGATTGAGACAACATTTACATATTTACAGGGCACGACATAGTATATCAGCGCTCACATTAGTATATCAGCAAAACCTTTGGCCTCTAATATACTCAGTTCGAAATACGAGTAACACTGCAGGGTGAGGTACCATCTATCAATCTGCTATTGGAGTTCTTTATATTTCTTAAGGAAGTAATGAGGTTGCTAAATCCTGTCTGCAAGACCAAATTCCTTACCCAAATAAATAAATTCCTTCAAACTTATCTACTACCCACACAATAGCTAAACATTCTTTTTTCTTATTGTAGCATTAATTTTCTTCTCTCTTTCTAATAAATTTCAGCTGTCATAAGCAATGGGCATTTTAAATTGTTATTAACTTCTTGGGAGGAAGAAGAACACCCAACCCATTATCAGAGGCATCCGTCTTAAATAGAAAGGGGGGGAAGCAGGATTATTAAAAAGCTTTGATTTTAACTTCTTGAAAACTGTTATCTGAATATCATTCCATTTCAGTTTTATTTAACTACAGAGCTTTTTAAGCATATCATCCTCAACTGGAAGCAGCTATGGGCTTGAGAAATTAGGAATAAATTTTCTATAAAATCCTACTGTACCGAGGAAAGGATCGTAATTCCTTTCTTTGTATTAGGAGAGGGGCATTTCTATTTATAGATTTCACTCTTGCGTCAAGTGGTGTTAGGGCGTTGTCTCCAAGCAGGCAAACCAAGGTATTTGATCTTAGGATAACCAAAGTAGCACTTGCTGATCAGCCGTTAAGACCAAGCAACCGCAATATTCAGAAGTTCTATCAAATCTGACAATAGTGTTCAGACCATTTAGTCTATATATAACAAAAAAATTCTCAAATAACAAGTGTATTTTTAAGTCCAGAAATAACCTTTTAATAAGCGATAAAGTCAAGTAGTTTTTACGCAGCACCTACTCATAAGGAAAGGGGCCAGCAGTTTTCAACCAAAGGGCATCATAACAAAGATTAATCTTGCTTGTAGCCAAATACCGTCTAATTTTTGAATATTTGGAAAGGGGGGGGGACTTTGCCTATAGCCTTAGTTTAGTTCTAAATCTGAACAATGTATTTATATTGTGCACGTTGCCTAAAAAATCTTCCCTAGTAGGTTAGGCTCACAATCAAAAGATGTTAATAATTAACCACGGAAATAATACAGAAATCTCATGATGTTCAGATTCGAACAAGAACAACAAAGGACCAATAAGAGGAATAGATGGCAAAATACCCGGGTCAAGCATCCTATCCACTTTTAATTGAATATATTGTGAGATGAAGGGTATAGGAAAGGGCTTTTATCACGGCACATTAGATTCTAGACTTAATTAAATGTTCAATAGACTCTAGAAAAATAATATGCAAAATCTTTATTAAAAGATTTTGTATCACTCGTATGTTCATATGAAAGGTATTCGTAACTATTTAATTCTGTGCTTGATGGTTCTGGTAGGTTCAAACAAATGTATTTGGATGATTTTTCAGTGTCAACATTACAAATCAAATCAGACAATTACTTT
>NW_028234409.1:14556625-14559125 GCF_977035675.1 Penaeus japonicus | reverse complement strand
TTCATATAATAAACAGCTCATGACGGTGTTTTTTTATATATAGGGGTGGATGGATTACTAAACATCCAGTCGTTTCTATTTTTGACTTAATTGTTTATTTTGTCTCGGATCACTCGTCACCACAAATAAGTCCTACATATCAAAAGGCAGTGTTCTTTTGTACGGGAAGTAGTAACAGATTAATTGAAATGTGGTAAGATTTGCCGTAGAGTTTAACACCAAGTACTGGCCTCTGCAGTTGAGCCAAACGTGACAATTCTATAACTCGTTTTCTGGTACCATCTACCAAACAAAGTATCGATATTATATGGATATTCATGAATGCTAGCTAAGGAAATGATTTATTTTCCTGATGAGAAAAAATCTCATGAATTATATAAACAATACAAAACAAAATAAATGACGTGTCTTTCATAGTAGTGATGCAGGATTCATTTTTTCTTTACTTTCCTATCGATTTTTTTTCTATTGCCTTTCATTATGTATTCATATTATATTGGTTATTATATTATAATGGTTTTCTTATTCAACTGTACAATTGTATAACTATATATACACATGGCTTATCCAATTAGCATCGTTTCAACTGACCAATTATAATGTATCAAAAACCAACATCCATTCTTATTTTTTCCATGTAACAAAACTAGAATTAACATACAAATGCACCTGCGTTATCATCTTAAATAAAAGTAGGTATTATTGCAAACTCGGTTTACAATTTGTTGCAAAATATACAATTTAATGCAGTCTGTATCTCTTATTTACTACTTGGTCATTAATTCTCTACAGAATGATTTACTGAACCTAGGAACTACCTCCTTCATAAGTTGATTCTTTGATCTATCTGTTATGTTACACACACACACAAGCACACGGCAACGCACACGCACACGCACACGCACACGCACAGACACGCCACACGCCAACGACACGCACACACACAAAAATATATATATATATAGATATATATCTATATTAATATTTTATATTTATATATTATATATATCATATATATATAATGTATATATATTTACATATATATATATATATATAATATATATATTTTTTTTTTTATTTTTTTTTTTTTTTTTTTTTTTTTTTTTGTGTGTTTGTATGTGGTGATGTGTAGATATTTCGTTCTTTTATTTGTGTTTCGTTTTCTTAAGAATCAAAAGGGGTCATAAAACAAATATCAAAAAAAAACCTTTTTTTTCCAGTCACATGAATCACAAGGATAAATCAAAATCTATCTTCAGAAATATAGCATATATTGTACATAAATTCAGAATAACCAAAAGTATATATAATCATATATATGTATACATGAGATACTTCCAGGACTTGGTAGATGTTTTTACATTCCTGGGGAACTGCTATTTCAATTGTCTATAGGTGATGGTATAATTCCACCTGAAAGCTGACTCGGGTCAGCTCACAACACTTCCGACCAGCAGATATCCATTCAATCATGTATGTGAACAAAAAGGCTGTAATGTGAGATAATCTGCAATAAATAGATTGCAATGATATATTACTCCCACTGATCCACACAATAGATATATTTATGTGAATGTATAAAAATGTTCAAACTCACGAGCAGGTGTACCCAGTACTCATACGAGCAAGAGCTGTGGCAAAGGAGACTATCTTCCCCAAGGGGAGTACTAGTAATATACCACCGCGCATGCGCAGAACCAAGAGAGATACGTTTTTGTTTAGCATTACAATTCAGCGAATCATAAGATAAATGATAGGTAAAAGAAACCCTATTAGTAATATAAAGAAAATACATGTTGTTCATTCTATCTAAATCCTTTACAATTCCCCTTTACCAAGATAAAATTTCAAATTTTATTAGGAGTGATAGATTGAGACAACATTTACATATTTACACAGGGCACCGACATAGTATATCAGCGCCCACACTACCTTGGCCTCTAATATACTCAGTTCGATACGAGTAACACTGCAGGGTGAGGGACCATCTCATCAATCTGCTATTGGAGTTCTTTATATTTCTTAAGGAAGTAAGAGGTTGCTAATCTGTCTGCAAGACAAATTCCTTACCAAATAAATAATTCTTAAACTTATCTACTACCCACACAATAGCTAAACATTCTTTTTTCTATTGTAGCATAATTTTTCTCTCTTTCTAATAACTTTCGGCTGGCATAAGCAATGGACATTTTAATGTTATTAACTTCTTGGAGAAGCACAGCACCCAACCCATTATCAGAGGCATCCGTTCTTAAATAGAAAGACAGGATTATTAGAAAGCTTTGATATTAACTTCTGAAAACTGTCGATCTGAGTTTCATTCCATTTCAGTTTATTACTACAGAGCTTTTTAAGCATATCATTCAATGGAGCAGCTATGGTTGAGAAATTAAGAATGAATTTTCTATAAAATCCTACTGTTTCCGAGGAAAAATCGTAATTCCTTCTTTGTATTAGGAAGGGGCATTTGAATTATAGATTTCACTCTTGCGTCAAGTGG
>NW_028234409.1:14525287-14530287 GCF_977035675.1 Penaeus japonicus | reverse complement strand
GTTTAAAAAAAACAGTAGCAAGTAAAACACTCCATAATGGATCAATAAAATTATCTACTGTAGTAATAAAAGTATGACCCTTTACTTAGAAATTATTGCTAACTCAAATTATTAACAACTTATAATACAAATGATCCAGTGTGCATGACATTGAACACAGCATGCCGATCCTGCATATCGTCATAACGTGCCTTATATTGTTTATGCTTGCTGCACTCTATCAGAATCCGCGGTTGAGTACCTTCCAATCAAGTCCTACCCCACTCAAGGAAATGTGGCATGACGCCCGTGCCTGTGCCCTCCCATCGCTTTCTGTCAGAAAATTGAAAGCCTACACATCCCTTGAAGAACAATATCAACTAGGCCCGTCGCAAGACAGCAAAACATCTTAGCAGCCATATATCAGGTTCCGGCGCCCAGCGAGCGGCGAGCGACGCAAGGCAAGCCGGCAGCCCGCAGGCCACCAGCGTGCCTCGGCCGGTGTCGGGGTCGCGGTCAATTTACGTTTATGTGACGGGGATATTGCCCGGGCGCCTTCATGCAGAGTGTCTTCCACTGGGTCCATTTACTAGCCTGAATGGGGCCAGAAGCATATTACAAGGCCGAGAGAAGTGAAGCTCACTCATGTGCCGACAACGGCGGGCTGGGATGGGGACGGAAGAATGGAGGGCGTAAGAGGGAAGGAGTAGGAGTGAATGAGTGAGAGACAGAGAGTGAGTGAGTGAGTGAGTGAGAGAGAGAGAGAGAGAGAGAGAGAGAGAGAGAGAGTGTAGGAGAGATGTGAGAGTGTGAGTGAGTGAGTGAGTGAGAGAGAGAGAAAGAGAGAGAGAGGCGAGTGGAGAGAGACGAGAGGAGAGAGAGAGATTGAGTAAGTTGAGAGAGAGAGAGAGAGAGAGAGTGGAGATAGTGCGAGAGAGAGAGAGACGGAGATTGAGAGAGAGAGAGAGAGAGAGTGGAGAGATAGATGAGAGAGAGGAGAGAGAGATAGGGGGGGGAGTGAGAGGAGAGAAGAGAGAGAGAGGAGAAGAGAGAGAGAGAGAGAGGGAGGGACGAGAGAGAGAGAGAGAGAGAGTTGAAGGGAGATTGAGAGGTGAGAGGGTGGGGGGGTGGGACTTGAGTGAGAAGATTTTCTAAGAGAAAGGTGATTATAATACGATGATACAAAGGATAGAGAGAAATAGACGAAGAGCAAAACTGAACATATCGGAATGGGCGTTTTCCTCTGGGACTAAAACCCAAATTGCATAATTGGGAATGAACAGCCACATAAATGAAGATATATATATATTTGAACGAGTATATAATATATAAGATATATATATAATATCTATTTAATTATATATATAGATGCCATGATATATAATATATATTGATATTATATATATTGATATGATAGTGTGGTGTGTGTGTGTATGTGGGGATATATATGTAAATACATATTTGTTATGGTATATGAATACTCATATATCATAAATATTTTATGTTTATATATATATACATATATTATTAAAAATTATGAATATATATATATATGATATATGTGTGTGTGTAGTGTTGTGTGTGTTGTGTGGGTGTGTGGGTATACACTCACACAGGTCCATGCACGGCTTGCGCACACAAATACACACGCTCACCCCCCCCCACCCCTCCCTTACCCCATTTTGAAGAGAGAGAGAGAGAGAGAGAGAGAGAGAGAGAGAGTAGAAGAGAGAGAAGAGATGAGAGAGAGAGAGGAGAGAGAGAGAGAGAATTGAGAGTTTGAGATCCAGGAAGTCAGTTTACTACTACATCGGTATCGGCCAGCCCGAGGGAAGAAAGTACCCAATGAGTTACAATCATACGAAGGGGTCGCTGGGCCCCCCCGCACCCTCAGCCCGCTCCCGCCCCCTCCCTCCCCCGCCTCCCTCCTCCCTCCCCGCCGTCCCCGTTCCGCTTTGGAGACTGTCAACGCTGCATGTTTGTTTATCTCCGAGGGATCAAAACGCGCCCCTAATAAACCCCCGGAAACAGCAAAACGACCCCACGCGACACGACCCACGAGACGACCGTGTTATGGCTAAGGGTTGGCGCGACCCTTCGCTACTACGACCATTAACCCAAATGACAGCTTTGGGGGATCTGGGCCTCATCACGGCGTCGCGGCCCAGACGGGTCGGAAGGAGCAAGTGGAATGTGTGCGTGTGTGTGTGCATATGTATATGTATATGTATATGTATATGTATTATGGTATCATGCATATTGTATAATGTATAGTGTATATGTATTATGTATATGTATGATTGTATATGTATTATGTTATATGTATATGTATATGTATATGTATAATGTATAATTTGCAATATGTCATATGTATATGTAATATGTATATGTATAATGCCCCAATTAAAATGGCCCCCCCATGATTGTTTTTAAAAAAAAATATGTATTTGTAATATTGTATATGTGCACACACACATATATATATGTGTGTGTGTGTGTGTGTCTGCGCGCGTCCTTCTCTATGTGTGTTTATTTACTAATATATATAAACAAACACACAAAAAACAGAGAGAGCCAACAACCCCACCCCCAAAAACCCCACCTAACAGGCTAATCACACACAACACACACACACAGAATATATCATATATATATATATATATATATAATATGATAGTATATATATATACATATACATATTTTATATTTAAGTACATCATTATATATATATAATAGGATATAAAAAATATTATATATATATATATATATATATATATAGGATATATATGGATATATGTATATAATATATATAATAATATATATATATAATATATATATATATGTTTATATATATATGTTTAATATATAGACACACAAACACGTTTTATGGCTACACCTCACAACACAATCAACTTCAACACACACACCACATCGCAACACACTAAATATATATATATAATTATTAATATATATATATATATATATATAATTAAATAGATAGGTAAGATATATATATAAGAAGGCAATATATGCAATCTTCCTCTTCTCCTCTTTCCTACTTGCCTCGTGATTAGCCCTACAAGTCGCTTGGACAACGACTAAGAGGGATGAACAGACACGCGTTATGGCAAGAGGAACAGCGGAGCGGTTCTCGTTAAACCGCAGGGCAATAATAGCAATCTCTTTGAGATGATGGTTTCCTTAGATGGTTCTGCTCTCTTGGCTCTAGTATGTGTTGCCTCTTGTAAATGATTTAGCCTTGGAAATCATCCCACCCTGACTGGGCAATTGCTGCCTTAGCACCTTAATTGTCTTGTTTGTCTCCTCGGAGGCTACTTCGCTCGTGTAATGGCCCTTGGATGTAGTTCTATTTGATATAGTTTTAGGATATTGCTGTTAACATTAAGCTGCGTTTTCGCCCCTTTCACACCCACCAAATATGCAACTTATATATATATATATATATATCTTATATATATATATATATTTATATATATTATTTTGTGTGTGTGTGGTGTGGTGTGTGTGTAGACAAACACACACACACAACACACATACACACGAACACAAACACACACACTCAACAAACACACAAACACACACACACACACAACACGTCACACAACGCCAAATTATCCGAACACACACAACCTATATAAATATATAGATCTATCTACCCAAAATATATATTTATATGTATATATATATGTATGTATATGTATATATTTATATGCATAAATATTCGTATATTTATGTATATCAAGATATGTGTGTGTGGTGGCAAAGAAATCCACTGTACACAAAATGAGTACATTAATAAAAAAGAGAATTCTGAAATCCTCCTGGAATTCATCTTCAGGTCTCCAAAGAAAGAGAGAGGCATTTATGAGCGTAAGAAAGAAGGACCATGGTTCAAAAGGGGGGGGTGAGGACAGGTGAACGGAAAGATCGCAAGAGCGGATAGGAACCGAGGCTGGATTCTGAAAAGGGTGGCCGGCGCAAGGCAACAGTCTGAGAATGTGGCAAGCAAGAAGACTGTCGGATGAAAAAAAAGAAAGAAAGAAAGAAAAAAAAAAAAACATATTTTAAAGGTTAGATTCGTTAGCCTGTTTATTATGAAGGATCTACCGACATCGGCGGACCAATCCATGCGTGGCTCATGTCCCGCTGATGAAAGAGTACTTATTAGTGTGTCCCCTGGATACAGCTCATCAATCCTGGAGGATTTAGAAACTGTCGTTTCTTTTTTTTCAATGGATGTGCATCTATGTATAGTGTTTTTTTCTGGCATGTAGATATAACACACACACACACACACACACACACACACACGCATATATATATGTATGTATATATAATATATATGAATATATATATGTATATAATATATATATATGTATATGTGTGTATGTATGTATTATATAGTATGTTTATATACGATATCAAATACATTATCATACAGATATTGCATAAAGACACATTTTCTTGAAATAATGCATCACATATGCATCTCCACCTAGGTCAGGTCAGGTCAACTTTGTCGCATTGATACTTTACACATTGTTACCTCCCAATTTGTTGAGCGTCAGTAGAGCTGACTACCTTTAATTGCCTCCGCCCTCCCATTCCAGCCTACGCAACCGGGTAACCGCTGCTGGGAACTGCTGACGGTAAGACCCTCCATGTAACCAGAAAGTCTTGAACATATAGACAGACCGGGGATTGACAGCGCTACCACTGACGCCTCATTTCTCCCCCTGTTTACACTGTCCTTAAAGTGTTTTATCACTGGGATCATTATGCTGTAGTGTTTATAACCTTTCATGTACCATAACGTACGCATAGACACACACACACACACACATACATATGTATATATATATATATATATATATATATATATATATATATATATATATATATATATATATATATATATAAACATATACATACATACATATCTATATATATATATATATATATATATATATATATATATATGTATATATATATATATATAT
>NW_028234409.1:14485287-14487787 GCF_977035675.1 Penaeus japonicus | reverse complement strand
CACGGCGGCGATTGGGATTGTTCAGGAGCAGAGGGTGCTAAAAATATCTTGTTAGATCCAGGCCGCCTTAAGATGATGAATTTGTGCGCATACAATGTAAGGACTCTGAGAACAGAATCTGATCTTTTGACACTGCTTGAGGAACTTTCATTTATTATATGGGATACTGTAGGACTTTCTGAACTCAGAAGACTAGGCGAAGAACAGAAATTGTTAAATAATGGCCACTTACTATATTGGAGAGGTAAATCCCTGGATAGCAAACAAGAATTAAGCACCTTGAAAAGAATATTAGGGAATTCTACAGTGTAAGCAAAAGAGTAGCTTTTGTAATTCTGAAACTAAACAACAGATATAACCTAAAAATTATCCAAGTATATGCTCTTACTGGCAGTCATAGTGATGAGGAGATAGAGAGCTTCTATGAAGATGTGCAAGCACCCGCCGACAGAGCAAAAACCCATTTTATCGTGATTATGGGGTATTTTAATGCCAAGATAGGAATAAGGGAAGATAGAGAAACCTCAGTTGGGAAACATGAAATAGGCACCAGAAATGAGGGCAAAGGCTAATAGAATTCACTGAAGCTTGATCCCTTAAATCATGAATCTTCTTCTTCTCAGCTTATCCCTATTCGGGGTCGCCGTTTTTGATGTGCTTTCTCCAAGTACTCCTATTGTATACTATTGTTATATCATCTATGTTCTTTTCCTTCAAGTCCCTTTTACACAATCTTTCCATCTGGTTTTGGGTATACCCTTTCTTCTATTCCCTTCTACTTCCATTTCCATAACCTCTCTCCCAACATGTTCTTCACCCTCCCTTCTCTTTACATGGCCAAACCACCTCAGCCTAGACTCTTGGATTTTCTTAGAGACTTCCCCTACTTTGGCTGTCCCTCTGATATATTCATTTCTGATCCTATCTTTCCTGGTAACTCCTGACATCCACCTAAGCATTTATCATCTCTGCCACATCTAACTTTCTTTCTTCTTTATGTTTAAGAGGTGCTGCTTCCAGGCTGTAGATTAAGGCTGGTCTAACTAAGTTTAGCTGGCACTCTTTTATCGCAAATGACCCCTGACACCTTCCTCCAGTTGTTCCATCCACACTGAATTCTATGAGTAACTTCCCTTTCCATCCCTGTACTTTCATCTACCATAGACCCAAGGTATTTAAAAGTATTTGTTCTTTTCAACCTATTTCCATTCGGTTGTATTGAGGCCAATTGGTCACCCATATCAGTTGAGAAGTACTCTGTTTTAGACCTGCTAATTTTCATGCCTCTACTCTCTAATGCACATCTCCATTCTTCTAACTTGGTTTCTAATCCTCTTCTACTTTCTGTTATCAACACTACGTCATCTGCATATAAAATGCACCATGGTGGGTCCTCCCTAACATTTTGAGTAATAACATCGAATATAATATTTAATAATAATGGCCTAAGTGCTGACCCCTGGTGTAGACCAACCTTCACATGGAAGTTTTCCGTTGTTCCTACTGTGCTTCTAACTCTAGTAGTAACATCCTTATAGCATTCTTTGATAACCCTTACATGCTTTTCTTGCACTCCTCTTTCACGTAGCCCTCTCCAAACCTCCTGTCGTGGCCCTCTATCATATGCTTTCTCCAAATCGATGAATACCATTTGTAACACTTTCTGCTTTTCCTGATATTTTTCCATTATTTGCCTAAGGGAGAAAATACCATCAATTGTCCCAAGTCCTTTCATAAAGCCCAGTTGTTGCCTACCAATTTCCACCACTTGCCTAAGCCTACTGTCCAAAATTCTTTCAAACAACTTTAAGGTGTGTGACATTAATTTTATCCCACGGTAATTTTCACAGCATTGGATATCCACTTTCTCTTTAAAAATTGATATTGGGGTACTTTCCATCCATTGTTCTGGTATGGCTTCTTTTTCCATAATTTGTTTCATAAGTTTGTGCAAAATACTAATACCATCCTTCCCTAAAGCTTTCCACACTTCCACTGGTATGCTATCAGGTCCAGTGGCTTTTCCAGTTTTTATCTTTTTTTAGGGCTATTTCTACCTCCTGTCTAGTTACCTCAGCTATCTCTTGGTTATTTGGTTCTCCATCCTCTCTAACTAGTCTCTCATATTTCTCATTTAATAGTTTTTCATAGTTTTCCTTCCATCTAGTTAGTATATCCCTTTCTTTCTTTATTATGTTACCGTTTTCATCTCTCATTTGTCTAATATGCGTTATATCTTTTGTACTTTTATTTCTTGATTTAGCTAATTTGAAAATCTTTCCCTGTCCTTCTTTAGTGTCTAAATCATCATACAGTTTGTTATATGCTTCTGACTTTGCAATAGCTATTGATTTCTTATTCTATATGCTTTCTTATCTATTTTATGCTTATTTTCTTCCCACTTTTTCTTGGCAGCCCTCTTTCAGTTAACTTTTTGTTGTACGTCTTCATTGAACCACCAGGTCTCCTTATTTTCCCAATTTTTTCCACTGCTCTCTCC
>NW_028234409.1:14470287-14475287 GCF_977035675.1 Penaeus japonicus | reverse complement strand
TATTACCACTATCATCATTATAAACATTATCAATTAGATACAAATACTACTATTTTCGTTATAATCACAATCATTATTACTTATATTATTACCATTATCATTACTATCACTACAATTTTTATCCTAATCATTATAACTAATATCACCATCTATATTATTGTTGTCATTATCAATTACATTATGATTACCTATATCATAATTATTACTATTAATTGTTCTATATGTATAGAAAGACAAGAGATTATTCAGTCTCATTTATACCCTTTTATACATTTGTCATAGTGAACTCTTTTCATAATATTTATGATCATGATTATGATTATAATGATGACAATAATAATGATAAAGATGGTGAAGTTTATGATGATGTGATGATGATGATGATATTGACGGCAATTGTGATGATGATGATGATGATTATCATTAATACTATTAATAACACTATCATCATTACTGTTAGCGTTCTGATCAATATTGTTATTGTCATTATTTTTTGTGATAACATCATTATCATTATTACAGCTACTATCAACATTAATTCAGAATTATTCTTTTCATCACTATTATCACTATTGTTATTGAAAACAGTAATGTTGTTGTTATTGTTGTTATCATTATTACAAATTTAATTACGATTATTATTATGATGCACTTTCTCAGGCTGGTGTTCTGCTGTATTTTCTTCACATACGAGCGGTTCATAACTGATGACAAAGGGTCCAAGTGTTTCTCTTTCTTAAGATTGTAACACTCGTCGTAATATTCGGGTTGTTCTTAGTAACGCTGTCTTTTGTAACACTTCTGCCCTGACCTCAACTCCAGTTTTATTTATTTAAGATTGCATCCTTTATGCGTCGATACCAAGGGTTCCTATAACTGATAGATCTATTACCATATATTCCATCTCTCTTTTTCTCAGGATTTCATATTTCAAAGGCTAGTATTTCTCTACTTTTTAATTTTCTTTCTCGACCACATTGCTATCAATTGGCACTGCAGTTAACCATATCTTATTCTCCTTTTTTTCCAACCAAAATTATGTCCGGTCTTCTTGTATTTATGTGGTAATCATATTGAACTAATAGGTCCCACATAACTTTGATTATTATCATCATCGTTATTACCATCCTTATTATCATTATCGTCATTATTGTTATTACTATTGTTATCAGTTTTATTGTAATAATTATCGTTGTTAATTTTGCCATCTATGTTATCATTATTTCTATTATGATGATTGGTTTTATACTTAGCAACGATACTATCATTATCTTTATTACTATCATGATGTTTATCATTTGTATCACTTATATTGCCAATACTATGATTATCACGATTAGTATTTAACATCTTTCATCTACTATAACCATTTTATCGTCCTTCGCCTTTGCTTTTGGAACTATAGCTATCAACATCCTATCCCTTTCATTATTATTGCACGCCGTGAAACAGCACTCTTGCAACATTCACAATATCATAGTTTTGCTTTTTTTTCTAAAAGACCCATCCACAATAAACCAAACGCGTAACGCTATAAATCCCTCGAGAAAAGATGAGACGTAGGAATTCTACCATAAAATGATACCACACTCCGACTTCTCGAGGGAAAACGCCCATCCGCAGATACTGCCTGTTACTAAATGATGTATGAAGGACCCTGTACAGCGCTCAATAACACGGGCTATGGTATGGGGAACAGCAGAGAGGAAACAAGAAGCTGGTCCATTAGACTCCGTTAGCAAGACCTGATAAATTATTCCCAACACGAAATGAATTTGGAGACCTGTTAGCAGATTGTACATATGCAATAATATTCCTAAACCTGCGAGGGAAATGGAATCGACATACTGTTCAGAGGAAATGATAGATACAATATATGCACGTTGACGAAATTTATGATATATTGCAGCAAAGAAGCAGTTAGCGATCTTCAGGTAAGCGCTTACCAATAATAATAATGCTCATTAGAATAAAGAAAATAATGAGAATGATAATGATATTAATAATAATGATAATGATAACGATAATGAGGATGATAATAATGATAATTATAATAATGATGATAATGACAGTGATAATCACAATTATATCAATAATGATAATAATGATAGTAATAATGTGATAATGATAACAAAAATTATGGCAATAATGATAATGATAATTAAGATAATTATAAAAGTAATCATCATAATACTAACAATATTATATATAATGATAATGATAATTACAATGACAATAACAATGGTAATGATAATGATGATAACAATGATACCACTACTATTGATGATAATGACAGTAATAATCACAATTATATCAATAATGATAATAATGATAGTAATAAAGAACAGAAGTAACACTGATACGCTAACAATCATTATAACGATGCAAAAGGCAAAGCAATCTACAAGACAGTAGGTGATTGAAGAGCTAAACAAAAGCCTATTTTCAGACATATTCGTGGCCGAACTTTCAACATTTGCTAAGTCTCAAACATCCGCTCAATTTCCTCATTCAAAGGTGTAATGATGCCATCAAGGAAGTAATCATACTGTCTCAAAGGGCCATTCAAGCAATGTCAGTGCAAATGACCAGTTGATAGTATTACAAAGATTGGGGGGGGGGGGGTATCTTGATATTAACAATGATATGATGATAATTATGATGTTGGTAATAAGAATGGTTATAATGATAATGATCGTAATAAAGATAGTGATGATAATGATTAATGATAATTATGATATTAAGAAAAGTAATGATAGAATTATAGGAATTATAATAATGATAATGATAATGATAACAATAGTGATGATGATAATAATGATAATAAGAGTGATAATAATGATAAACTGTGATAATTATAACAACAATAGTAATGGTAGCGATAAAGATGATAATAGAGTGTAATAGTAATGATGATAAATAATGATGATAAATCCTGTGAATCAAAGCGTAATTATCAATATGAAACCACAGCCCTAAAGTCTAGGGGATTTTTAATCCAGTTTCATTACCTTGTCATAGATAAACTAGTTGCCTTAGCATAAAAAAGCGACCACAGCAGTGGTAGTGCGTGGTCCGATTTGAACGTAAATGACGAACAGGGAATTTTAATAGTTAGGCAATTAGACTGATGTATACTTTTCAAAATATCAGATACTTTACGTTCTGCATCCTCGGCCCAATCTTTTCGTGTGCACAAGTTTTATTTTATTCAATAGCTCTAGTCTTCAAGCACATGTGCATGTGGTGTGTGTGTGTGTGTGTGTTTACGTGTATGTGTCTGCGCGTGTGTGCGTGTGGACGTGTGGTTATGAACGTGTGTGTGTGTGTGTGTGTGTGTTTACGTGTATGTGTCTGCGCGTGTGTGCGTGTGGACGTGTGTTTGTGGACGTGTGTGTGTGTGTGTGTGTGTGTGTGTGTGAGTGAGTGCGATAATGGCGTACAAACTAGTACAGTTACGTGTGAGCGTGTAATATTATAAGTGTATATACAAGAGTATTTATAGTAATGATTTCATGACAAATACATATTCACAGTAACACTTTACCATCCACAATCATTTTGAATTCTGAATTATGCTTGAGTGCGCAACATGTTGTTTGGGTCGTTAGTTTTATAATCTTTATTATTCTGCTAATTGCACATGCTCTGTTTGGCAGCAATTTCACTGGTTGAAAATTAACTAAAAGAGTAAAGAAATGAAAATCACGCGACTTTACCTGCACGGTCGTTAGCCTGCGAACAGCCCTTCATAAACCCTTCAGGTTTTAGATGTGCAAAAAAGACGTACAGTTTTACTTGTTAATAGATGTATTTTTCTAAACTAATTATAGTTGTTGTGGCAAACTAGCTTGTCTTTTGTCCTTCATTCCCCGAACAGGAAGTCTTCTGCATGTAGACTGTCTGCTTTACATAGTGTGGTTCCTCTAAGCCTTCCTTTTTCCTTCTCCTGCTTGGTTTCTACTCTTGCATGGACGCCCGACTGCAAATGCGATCACGGCAATATCCTCACCAACAGTTTCATGGTCGTATCCTCATTGGTGTGGATGATTTATGTTTCTTTTTCGAATTGTTATTTGTCTTGTTTTGTAATTGTTCTTCCATTATTTTGCTTAAGATATGATTTACACATCACTATACGCTATAATTGTTTTATCAGAAACATTGTCATTTCTAACGATACACTATATACGCAAATACTTATATTAACCTTCTCAATGTTTTTCTTAGAGACTTGAGTAGAAAAGAAGAGTTAAGAAAGAGGTGGAGGAAGTGGAAGAAGAGGAGGAGGAGGAGGAAGAGGAGACGGAGACGGGGAATGCGGTGGAGGAGGAGGAAGGAGAATAGGGGGAAGGGGAGGAGGAAGAGGAAGAAGAGGAAGTGGAAGAGAAGGAGGAAGAGGGGAGAAAGAGGAGGTGAAAGATGTGGAGAAGGAGAAGGAGGAGAAGAAAGAGGAGGAAAAGGAGGAAGAGGTAATGGAGACGGGGAATGAGGAGCAGGAGGGAGAGTAGGAAGAAGAGGAGGGGAAAAGGAGGAAGAGTAAGAAGAGAAGGAGGAGGAGGAGGAGGGAGGGGTAGGTAGGGGAAGATGAGGAGGGGAAGGAGAAAGAAGAGGAGGAAGAGTAAGAAGAGAAGGAGGAGGAGGAGGAGGAATAAGTGGTGTGAGGGGAGGGGAGGAAGGGGGGAAGAGGGTAAGGGTGAAACGCAGTAGGAGGAGGAATAAGTGGTGTGAGGGGAGGGGAGGAGGGGGGGAAGAGGGTAAGGGTGCAACGCAGTAGGAGGGGGAGGGGGGGGGGGGGGACTATTAAGCGGAAGTGCAGTCCCTCAAGACCTACTTTCCGACTGACATGTGATTGGCTCTCGTGGAATGGCCGGCTTAAGAGTCCTTCAGTTATCTCTGGCACTTAAACGTACGTTGGCTGTGCACGCTATGCTAGGCATAGATGATGACAAAAGCAAAACGAACTATAACTCGGTAGTTGCACTGATCGCAGGACTGGT
>NW_028234409.1:14437787-14440287 GCF_977035675.1 Penaeus japonicus | reverse complement strand
GTGTGTGTGTGTGTGTGTATATACATAGACATAAACAGACACATATATGGTTGAACACAGACACACTCACACACACAGAAGAACCGAGCATACATCCGTGTCTTGAGAGAGAGAGAGAGAGAGAGAGAGAGAGAGAGAGAGAGAGAGAGAGAGAGAGAGAGAGAGAGAGAGAGAGAGAGAGAGAGAGAGAGAGAGAGAGAGAGAGAGAGAGAGAGAGAGAGAGAGAGAGAGAGAGAGAGAGAGAGAGAGAGAGCGAACCAAAAGCAGAAGGAAAGAAAACGTCTAAAAACTTCAAATGGTGTTAGTGAAAGTGAAAAATATATTTTGGCGAAGAGTCGTTTTCTGGGGTAACTTCAGACTTTCTTCGGGACGTCTTTGAAATCGTAATTTCGGAAGACGTTGAGGGTATGAAAATGTTTCTCCCCCGAATGAATTGAAGAAAAAGTTGTGGTGCTGCTTCAAGACACTGACGTTCTTTTCAGGTTCTTGCAAGTACCCCGTGCGGTTTCTTAGAAATGTAAACAATCCCTTTCATTTTCTTTTTCTTGGTGTAGAAACATGTAGAAATTTGAATGGTAAAGGAACTTTGATAAAGATACCCGTGTGGTATAGACGTAATCGATATAGAAATAAGATGTGTTATGATATATAGAAATTGCGAACAAAGAATATAACGATCAGTCGAAAAAGATACAATAGTTTGTTATGAGACAATGGTTTAGTCTTTTTTTTTCATGGTATTTTTTCTAAGAAATCAACGGAGTAATTGCAAATGTGTTTGTTGGAGAGAGAGAGAAAGAGAGAGAGAAAGACAGAGAGAGAGAGAGAGAGAGAGAGAGAGAGAGAGAGAGAGAGAGAGAGAGAGAGAGAGAGAGAGAGAGAGAGAGAGAGAGAGAGAGAGAGAGAGAGAGAGAACGAAGGTTGTGGGGGGGGGGGGAGAAGAACAGATAATTGAACGAGTAAAGTCAGATATATAGATTGAAAGATTCATTATTTATATCCGTCTCGTATGATCTAATGATCTATCTAATTTCTATTCATTCTTTTATTAGATCGAAATGCTAGTAATTCCATAGCTATTTACTTTAATTCATGTTTTTATATCCTATCAATTTCATCATTACACCTTCTATATCTTTCTCACTAAATATAGAAATCTTTGTTATCTGGATATACTAATTCATAAATAGGCTACATCAAATCATGTTCTATCATACATAATATATACCCTAAGTTTTATACGCTCTGTATATGTGGCCACTTATTCTGCACTCCGATTTCACATACTATACTATGTAACCCCACTCTTTTTGTAATATTGTCAAGCATTCATATATTATGAAAGCCCATAATATCCGATATGGCATTTATGTGTTGGGATATTAGCTTTCATCATAGTAGCATCTAACTTTTCATTATAATCAATGATTATAATCATTCCTGCTGCTGCTACTTCCATTGCTCTTGTCATTGCTATTATTAATCATATTCATCAACTAATTTATGTATGTGTTACTGATGTTATTGCCGTTGTCGTTATTGTTTTTTATGCTATGAATATTGTTACTTTTTTTGTTTTTTTTATCATGCTAAATGTACCTACCTCTACGTTCGCTTGCTCGCAGCCAAACAAACACCTTTATTTTTTGCCATATTCTTTGTTTAACATTTTTAACTATGTCACCCAGTGCCATAGGGAAGAAAACAACAACAACGCATTTTAGTTATTTTTGTTTGATAAAAAGGAACTCAGAAAAAAATAAAACACCAAACAAAAGAAAGCATGCTTAGAAAACTTGAAAAGTAGGAAAGATATACGAATTCTTCCCCTCAAAACATCAAGAGACAAAGGACTCCAGCACATGATGTTGTGGAGTTGGGGGAGGGGGGAGGAAAGGGAAAGGGGGAGGAAGGGGAAAGGGGGAGGAAGGGGAGAGGGACGAGGGGATGGTCGTCAAAGTTAGGTTGGTAGAATGGTTGCTGGGAGGATGAGGGTGAGGTTTGGATGCTGATGTCCAGATGGAAGCGAGGTGGGGGATGAGGGTAAGGTGAGAGGAGGGGAGGGGGGGGAGTGGTGGTCATCAGAGTTAGGGTGACAGAGTCGAGGGCAAAAGAGGGCGGAGGGGGAATAGGGGACTTCCCGGCGTATAAATAACGGGTGGAGGAGGAGAGGAGGAGGTGGGGGGAGGAGAAGTTGATGACCAGAAGAAGGGGTTGGGGGGTAGGGGGGTAAGAAGAGGGAAGGCACCCGATGATGTCAGACAGGAACGGACGGGCCTCATTTAGCTTGGGTAACTGTACCTTGTGTTTACGTTTATGCCCCGGCCTTTGTGGCATCGGAGGGTATAACGCCAAGATAGACTTCTTATCGCTGGCCTAAAGGCGTCGTTAGCCGAGAAGACGACGGCGCTCTGAGGGAGGCTGAGGATTGGAAGTCATGAGATAAGTCTCTCTTAATGAGTCTATCTTGATTAGGCCTAAACTACGAGGCCGAAGCTCC
>NW_028234409.1:14417787-14420287 GCF_977035675.1 Penaeus japonicus | reverse complement strand
ATATATATATATATATATATATATATATATATATATATATATATATAATATATGTATGTATGTATGTATGAATATAAATATATAAATATATATATATATATATATTATATATATATATATATATATATATTATATATATATATATATATATATATATTTATATATATGTTGTGTGTGTGTATGTGTATATATATATATATATATATATATATATATATATAATATATTATATATATATATATATATATATATATATATATATATATATATACATATATATATTTATATATATATATATATATATATATATATATATATATATATATATATATATATATATATATATGTATGTATATATATATTTTTTATTTTCGCACGAAAATCCTGATGAGATGCAATGGTTGAATACTTATTCTAGTTTGTGTTGTATCAGGGAATAGGATCTCTTGGTTGTTTGCATCTTGAGAACAATTAAGGCGTTATTGCGTGCCTGCTGCTTCTGATGAAATTGCAGTAAATTATGAAGTATACTAATGAGAGGAAGTAGCATAATTGCTAGATGTTGATATGCACTTAGAAAGAGAGGGAGAAGAGATGAAAAGAAGAGAGAGAGAGAGAGAGAGAGAGAGAGAGAGAGAGAGAGAGAGAGAGAGAGAGAGAGAGAGAGAGAGAGAGAGAGAGAGAGAGAGAGAGAGAGAGAGAGAATGAGTGAGAGAGTTAGTGATTAAGTGAGGGAGTTATTGAATAGATGAATGAGTGAGTGAGTGACCGAGCGAGTAATTGAGTGAGTGAGTAAGTGGGCAAGTGATTGAGGGAGTAAGTGAGTGAATGAGTGAGAAAGAAGAGAGAAACTCTGACAAAGCGAAAAGAAGAATAACAATACATGAGAAGAGTGAGGCAGAAACCCAAACAGAATTGCAACACTAAATATAAAATTACCGGGCTAAAACTACTACACACAAGAAACATACCAGGATGGTACACGGGTCCTCATACCACCACGCAATAAAGCTTTTAGACCTGATAAAGTAGCTGCCAAGAGACATTACTGGCTGTGAAAATTGTTTCGAAGCAAAGTTGTTGCTTTCTTTCATCAAGATTTCTTTTTAGATCAGCAATGAGTTTTATGCGTGCACATCTATTTATGACAATAATGATAACAATCATAACTATGCCAATTTTGATTATAAAGATGATGACGATGACTACGATGATTAGCCCTCTCCAAGCCAAAGATTAGGTTTTGGCTCGAAGAATTGGAGGAAGTAAACCTGCTCTTTGGTCGATACTGGCCAAGGATCTCGAGAAGAGAGCAGAGGATGGGTGACAGGCGACCACCCACGCTCCGCAGATCGAAGCTTTGACCTGAGGTAACGACGTTTCGCGTGTCCCACTGAGTGCAGTCAAGGCTTATTTGAAGGTTAACAATATTCAAGAGAGAAATCCACCATAATTGTTACAGCCACTTTTTTTTTTTTTTTTTTTTTTTTTTTTGTTCTGTCGATGAGGGACTGTTCTGGAGCCAGGCATGACATAAAGAATACTTCTTTCTCGGCGGTACTAGCAACAATGGACATTATGCAAAGGGGGTGAGGACAGAAGTAAAGCTTTGCAGCTCTCATATCTGCAGGAATCCTATCATTGCCTGGAGCCTTGCATAGAGAAAGACAATCGATCGCCTTGTCGAGCATATCTAACCTGGGTTCTCTGTCATGCTGTGTTGGCATTCACTGAGGGATTTGCATTTGGTGCCATGCATCCCTCAGACGTTGCTTATACCGGCTGCCGCCTAGATGCCCTCGCTAAGCTCTCGCCAATATTTGTTGAAATATCAACGGTTTGTTTATCTCCCAAAGATCACAAAACAACGCTATGTGTGGCCTAATGTTGTTGTTTTTTCTTTCTTTCTTTCTTTTTCTTTTTCTCTTTCTTATAATTAGGATCATGATGACTAGTGTTCAGGGTTTCTTTTGAGGTTATGTAAAAATGGTTCCTTTAATTTGCCTGTGTCGAAGCGCTACAAACCATCCTATTTAGAATGAGTAACTTTCTTTTCAGCTAAATTTTGATCTTACGGTTATTGTCATTATTATCATTATCTTTATTACTGTTATTGCTGTTGATATTATTGATATTTGTTATCATTATTACCAACATTATTATCATTACTATCATTATCATTATTATCATAATTATCATCATCATTGATACTATTATTATCATAATTATCATCATCATTGATACTATTATTATCATTATTGATATCGTTATATAATTATTAATACTATTTTAATACCACCATAATCATGACAATAATAATAATGATGATGGTGATTGTTATCATTATTTTTAGAATGATGAACATTGTTATGATATTAATTTCACTAACGATAATAATAATCACCATTATCATTATGTATATAATTACAATGGTAATATTATCAATAATAATCCTGATAATGATAATCATAATAAAAACGAGATGATAACATTAATAATT
>NW_028234409.1:14360287-14362787 GCF_977035675.1 Penaeus japonicus | reverse complement strand
ATCTTACTCTCGTCTTACTTCTCTCATACATATCCTTGATGAGCCGGATATGTTATTCCTTCACTTCCTTCAGCCCCAGACTGTTCCAGACCTCCTACCTCGGTATCCTGTTATAAGCCTTTTCCAAATCAATGAAGACACTGAGCAAGTCTTTCTGTCCTCCACTGAATTTCTCTATAAGCTGTTTCAAAGCAAAAATGGCACCGGTGGTGCTGCGCCCCTGCATAAACTCAAACTGCTGATAGTACACCTGCACTCTTCTCCTCAGCCTCTTCTCAATCACTCTTTCCCATATTTTCAACGTGTGCGAGCTCCATTCCACGGTAATTACCACAGTTCTGGTTGTCACCTTTATTTTTGAGTATGGGAATCAAAATACTCTCTCTCCACTCACTTCTGCCACACACTTTCCAGGCCTCCACTGGGATGTCATCTGGTCCTACTGATATGCCACTTTTCATCTGTTTTATAGCCTCTTTCACTTCTGTTAAGCTCATCTCCTCCACCTCTCCCTTCTCCTTTGTGCTATCACTCACTCAGTCCTTGGGTTTTCTACATTCATTAGTTGTTGGCAGTACTCTTTCCATCTGTTCTTTAACTGTTGGTTATCAATCAGTACATTTCCATTTGTTTCTTTCACTAGTTTTGCTTGGTAGACGTCCTGTGACTGTTTATTCATTTGTTTAGGTATCCTTATTACCTTTCTCTGTCCCTCTTCTCCCTTGAGACTATCATACCGGTTCTTGTATGCTTCATTGCCGTCACTGCCTTATTATACTTATTTATTGTATGCTCCATCTGTTCAAATCACTCTTCTTCTTTGCCACTTTTCCTTTCCTTTTCCTTGATGACTTCCTGATCCTCGGCACCCCACCACCATGTCTCCTTTTTCTCCCAGAAGTTTGCCCCAGTACCTCCTTTGCTACAGTCCTCACTGATCTGCTGACAACCTCCTAAGAAACTTCCTGAGCCCCCGCCATCTGGTCACCAACTTTTTTTTCGCAAAATGTACACAAGGTTCCTCTTCATACAGTTTCCACCAGTGTGTTTTCTTTATTTTAACCAGTCTTTGTTTACCTTTTGTATCTAGGACTGCTTTACACATGACCAGTTTATGTTGTTTAGCCAATGCTTCCATTAGTAACATCGTACAGTTTTGGATTTTTTTCAGTCCTCTTCTCCTATTCATGATGTAATCAATTTATGATTCTTGTCCTTCACTACTGTAGGTTATCAACTGGATGCGTCTCTTCCTAAAGAAGTTGTTTAGCACTGCAAATCCACAAATCTGTGTCCTTTAGGGTTCCTTCTCCTAATACCATGATCTCCAAGGATATCAGTTTCCCTGTTCCCTTCTCCCACTTGTCTTGAGGTTCTCCCCAACCAAGGCCTCTCCGTTTGTCGGAAATGTGTATACTTATAACTCCTCCAAGAAAGATGTTCCAAACTCTTCTTTTCATGTTCCTCACAACCAACCTGTGGTGCATATGCACAGATCACATTAACTATCAACCTTTTTACCTCTATTTTCAGCCAGATCACACGATCCAATTCCCTGTTTACCTGCAGTGCAATACCCACTCTATTTCTTTTGCTCCTTATCTGGGTAGTACAGTTTGTACCCATCTCCCATTTCCCTCGCTTTCTCACCCTGCCATTTGGTCTCCTGTAGGCACAGAACATTCAACTTCTTTCCCTGCACCAGATCAGCCACCTCTCTCCCTCTTCCTGCCAATGTTCCCACACTCAGTGTCCCTAACCTTCCTCTTTCTCTGAGCTAACCTCTTTAACCGTATCTGCTGTTGATACTCTAGCCAAAGCCCACTTTTCACAGCCTCACGGCGGTCTGACAGCGCGTCGTTTATGTAGAACGCCCTAGCATGGTTTGAATCACTTTGAATCTGCATTCATATTCAGTCTGGCATAATCTATACAACCGGATGCCCTTCCTAACGCAACCCTCCCCTTTTATCCGGGCTTAGGACCGACTACTCTCCTGTCAGTATAGGTGCGCGTACCCCAACTGTAACCATTTTACGGGACTTCAAAGGGGCCAGTAGCTGGGTTTCTAACCCGTGCAAAGCAACCCCGACCAGAAAGTAAGCTGTATTATATACATATATATATATATATATATATATACATATATTTATATATAATAATTTATATATATATATACTTATACATATCACACACACCATATATGTGTGTGATATATTATATATATATATATATATATTATCTATTTATATACATATCAACACACACACACACATATGTGTATATATATATATATATATATATATATATATAAATCTATGTGTGTGTGTGCGTGTGTGTGTGTGTGTGTGTGTGTGTGTGCGTGCGTGTGTGCGTGCATGTGTGCGTGCGTGTGTGCGTGCGCGCGCGCGCGTGTGCATGTGTCTGTGTGCATGTGCATAAAGTCATAGAGACGTGTGCGTGCGTGCTTGTACCTGTACTGTTCACCTTTTTAACCTGC
>NW_028234409.1:14335287-14340287 GCF_977035675.1 Penaeus japonicus | reverse complement strand
TCCCAATATGTTAAGTCGATTGTCTCTTTCAGATCTGTAAAAGTCTCCGGGCTTTTTCCTTCATGTCTTTACATCACAATTTGCCTCATAATAAAAGCGACGTTGATATTCAAGAGCACGTCATCGTCTGCGCCAAAATGATTCAAAAAGGGAAACTAAGTTATGGAAAACAAGCTCGTCACTTACTAGGAGAATGGCTTGTCTTTGTTGTCGTCGGCGCAGGCGCGGAAACGTCAAATTTGCGTGAGTGATTTAGCGAAGACATCGAAGACCTTCCTCTGTCTAAGACCTCTCCTCTGCCAACGTCTCGGAAGGGTCCTTGCTTTCCCCTTCTCCTCGTTGTCTCCAAGAAGATAGTCTCTCTTTCTTTCATTCTGTCGCTGCATTTTCTCTTCCTTTGTTTTTTACCCTTTCGACTTTTCCTTCTCGGTTGCAGCATGTTCGCCTTCTTTTTTTTCTCTATTTTTCTTCCTTAGTTTTCTCTTCCATCTTATAATTCTTCGCGTTTCCTCACCCTCTTTTCCACTGTTTGTCCTTCTTCGTTTCCAGTGTCAGTGTTTCTGGTTTAGCTCTTTGCACATACACTGCAACACTCGAAAATCTTCTCCCCCCCCCCCCCCCAGGGGGGGGTGGGGGGGGGGGGGGGGGGGGGGGGGGGGGTGGGGGGGGGGGGGGGGGGGGGGGGGGGGCCCAAAACAAAAATGACAACTTGAAAGAAGTCGCGACAAAAGGCTTTTGCATGAAGGCCTTGGATGCACACTATTCCCCCCCCCCCCCCACCTCCTCTTCCCTCCTATGACCCTCCCCTTCCATCCCTTGCTGACACCATCTCTTGCCATACCGCCACCACCCTGCCACCTCTATCATAGCTCCCCCTCAGCTTCCCATGCAAGTCAATGTGAGTATTATACACAGTCTCTGTCGCTGAGCACACACACCACGCACTAATGCCCTGCTTCCGAGAAAGGTCGCCGGAATGTTTTCTTGGGGGAAAACTGTCGATTTCACTTTGATATTCTCCATATCCGACATTGTTCCACTGATAGCTTTGGAAATATGAAGCAGGGAATTCTGCCATTGGAAAGACTAGTTTTAAATGTTGCAAGTGATCTGACGAGAAAAGAAAAGACGAGTTAAAAGACAGGGAGACCACCTTTTATTTTACCATGTAAAGTTTATGAATAAAAAAATACACTCAACCATTGCGTTATTGTATAAAATAGAGAAAATAAGATTATCAGGGACAAAAAAAAACGGACAAAATATATTCTGTTTTTTTACGAAGATGTTATTTTTGGTATTTTTGCTCTCTGTTTGTTTATGTATCTATATTAAGACTTTCATTTGCATTTTATTATTTATGTACTTGAACCTATAGATCCATATGTATTAAACAAATATATTTATATACACATTCATACCGCTATCAATATCTACTGTTCTCTAATTCTATCTCTCTCTCAGCTCTCCCCACTCCCCTCACCCTCCTACTCTCTCCCTCTTCTCTCACTCTCTCTCTCTCTCCTCTCTCTCTCTCTCTCACCCATCTCACACCTCCCCACTCCACTCTCACTCGTCACATCTCTCTCTCATATATTATGTTCTTCGTTTAAAATTTGTTTCTAATTTTACATGTTCATAGCAGAAAGCCCATATATATCTGTGTATATATATATATATCTTATATATAATATATATATATATATATATATATATATATTATATATATATATTGAAATGTATATTATATATATAAATCTTATATATGATATATATATATATATTATATATATATATAAATATATGTGTGTGGTGTGAGTGTGTGTGTGTGTGTGTGAGTGTATATATATATAGAACGATATATGAGGAATTTCTTTTAGATAGATTAGATAATTGCGAAAAATATCTTTAAATAATGGCCAAAATTATATATTATCTACATGCATCTGTATATATGATATCTATATAAATATATATGTATATATGCATATATATATATATACATATATATATATATATAATATATATATAATATATATATATATATATATATAATAAATATATCATATCTTATCGGTTATATATATATGTTATATCTATTATGCATATATGTATATATGCATATATATAATCTAAACATATATCAATATAATATATATATATATATCCAATATATATATATATATACCCTCCTGTCGTGTCGCCCCCTGTCGCTGAGCTGTGGTGTGAGTAGTGTGTGTGTGTTGTATATATATATATATATATTTATATATTAGCTACGAATATATATATACAAATATAATATATATATATATATATATATATTTGTATTTATATAATTATATAAATATATTCATATATATATTTAATATATATAAATATGCATATATATGCATTTCTGCATATATATATATATATAATATGGATATATAATATAAATATATATAAATCATATATATATGAATAATATCTATATATAATATATATATATATGTACGAATATATATATATATATATAATATATGTAAAATCAATACATATAAATCTATAGCTATATATAGCTATATAGAATATATTGGTTAATATATATATATATATATATATATTTATATATAAATAATATACACATATGTAATATAATATAAAATATATATATACATATATACAAATTTTTTATATATATATATATATATAAATATAACATATTAGATATTTATATATGTAATATAATTATATATATATATATATATATATATATATATATATACCATACAATATATATATATATATACGTATATAGAATATATAATATATTAATACATATAATATATAAATATATCTATATATTTATATATATATATATATATATAATTCAAATAAATATATAAAAATATATAAAATAAAATATATATATATAAATATATATATATATATAAACATACAACACAACCACACACATATATAATAAAACACTGCCACAAAATAAAAGGAAAAATTCGCAACGTTTCGAATATATATAACAACTATATATATATATATATAATATATATTATATTATATATATATATAATAATATATATATTATATATAATATATATAAATGTATAAAGGCGATATATAGATATATATATATAAATGATATATAACTATTTTATATATATTATATATATTAATATAATATATTTATATATATACATATATAAACATATACATATATGTTTTGTATATGATATATATGTTATATATATACATTATATATCCATATATATATATGATATATATATGATATAAATATATATAAATATATAAATATATATATATATATAGAAATGAACCATAAAAATGTGATATATATATATATATATATAGAATATCTATATATATATATATATAATAAACATATATATGTATATTATATATATTATAAATATATCATATATATATATATATATATATTCATATATATATTATTCATATATAATATATATATAAATATAAAATATATAAATATATATATGAATATATGTATATATTTATATATATAATATAAATATATCTATATATTATAAATATATATATATTCATATATATAAATATATATATATTATATATATATAATATATATAAAATTAATATATTATATATATAATAAAATAATATATATATAATATATATATATTATATATATATAATAAATATGTATATTATATATTTTATATATATATATATTCAAATAGATATAATATATAATATATATACTAACTATATATAAATATATATATATATATCATATATAAGTTTCGGACATTCATTGCAAAGAATATCACAAATGCCTGAAGAAGTGCCTAGAGTAGCGCTGACGCATTAGTTCAACCAAAGATTTACAAACGTGGTTAGGACATTAAACACTATTCGTCGATGTCCACTTTTTTAAATAACTGCCGCTTGTCATCGAGAGACTATTAAACGGTACAACAATATAATCGGACCTGTCCTTCGACGCATTGACTTTTAGTTTGTAATAAAAATTGTGGATAATGCGCATTGTTTCTAAGAAAGTTTTTTATACCGAAGACTTCATAATGATGCTAAGTTTCTCTATCAGACTGATCCTATATGACTATATTATATATAATATATGATGAGGAACTTAGGGTATAAATATACTAGCTAATTTAGACTGAATCTGTTAGGACATATATAAGCACAATATATATAATATAATATATATATTATATATATATATAATGTTTATATATATATAAAATAAATAAAATATATATATAAGTAAATATATCTATATATCTATAAATATATATCTATATATATGTTCTATAATATAAATATATATATATATAAATCTATACAATATTAAATAAATATATATATATATATATAGATATATAAATATATATATATATATATAAAGATAATATTTATAAATATATATATATATATATAAACTATATATAATATATATAAGTATCATATATATATATATATATATATATATATATATATAAATATATATCTAATATCTAAATTATATATATATATATATATATAATCTATATAAATATACATATATATATAAATATATAATAATATATATATATATAAATAATATATATATATAAATATGAAATATTATATATATATATATAAATAATATAATAATATATATATATATATATCTATACATATATATGATTAAATATCTAAACATATATATACAAAACAGTATAAATATATATAAATATATATATAAATATATATATATATAAAATAAAAATATAAAAAACCAATTTAGTGTGTGTATATATATATATATTAAATGTAAATAAAATAGAAATATATATATATATCATACTATATATAAATATATATTTATATATGTATATGTATACATATATTCCATTAATCTATTTAAACCCACACACACATTCACACACCTACACACACACACACACACACACACCCACACACACACACACACACAC
>NW_028234409.1:14312787-14317787 GCF_977035675.1 Penaeus japonicus | reverse complement strand
ATGGTATTGAAAATGATAATCATATTATTACTACTTCAATTACTACTCCTACTACAAATACTATTTATGATAATGATATCATAAATAATCCAAATGACATCAATAATAATGTTGATGAAAATAATGATATTGATACTTTTGATGATAATACTATCAATACCATTATTACTTCTACTACTATTACCATCATTACTGATATCATTTATTACTGATAATGCTCTTGAAGTAATGATAATAGTAATAACAATTATGACGATATTGTAACAAAATATACAATACTTATGGTAACAGTAATATAAATAAAACTGGCATAAATGAATCATGAATTCAAATGAATCTTGAATTTAAAACTATAATGCCTATTCTCTATGGCTATCAGTTCTGTTGATGTTTGTTACAAATAGCTAATGACGATAATGATAATATTTTTGGTATTATTACTGATTATCATCATTGGCCATAATAATAAAATAATGATGATCTTGATAATAACAATGTTGATGATAATGATAATGACAATAATAATAATGATCATAATATTAATGATACTAATGATAGTATCAATAACAATGATGATAATAATGAAGATGATAATGATGCAAAATTGATAATAATGATATTAATGATATTAATAGTTACAATAATGATAATGATAATAACAATGAAAATAATCAACATAACATAAATGACAATGATAATGAAAACACTAGAAATAATTGTAATGATAATTATGATAATGATGATGACACTAAATAGTACTCCTAATGAGGATTATAGTAGTGATAATGATAACAAAAAAGATAAATATAATCAGTGACCTTATTATCAAAATCGTGCCTACCATTGCTATTAGAAGCAAAACAAATACAAAAACAGTATAATAGAAATAATAGCTTTGAATTCATGGACACTGATTTTTGAAATATCGGCTGTTTTCTGGCCCATTTATTATTTGCTCTTTCTTTTATCATTTGCTCTTTCTTTTATCATTTGCTCTTTCTTTTATTATTTGCTCTTCCTTTTATCATTTGCTCTTTCTTTTATCATTTGCTCTTTCTTTTATCATTTGCTCTTTCTTTAATCTATTAATTTCTTTTTTTTTTTTTTTTTTTTTTTTTTTTTTTTTTTTTTTTTTTTACTTCTTCAGGAAAAATAAAACTACGTAAATCTGGTACATCTTGGCCAAGACCCAAGCTCACCCTAGCGCCCTCGGCCGCCTTCGCCCATCCGCCCACTTTCTCTACCACCGCCGCCGCCCACCTTCCCTTGACGCGTCTTAACTCTTGCACGGATTAGTTTCCTACTCGAAACGTCCCATAAATTAACTTAAGACCGAGGGTGAACGGATCTCGCGTGCGGCGGTCGGGCCAGGCTGTTGCGACTTTGCGGAGAGAAACGTTGAGAGATATTGTTTGTTTGTTTTTTCTCTCTCTGGCTTTCTCTTTCTCTCTCTCTTTCCCTCTCTCTCTCTCTTTCTCTCTCGGGCTCTCTCTCTCTCTGGTGCTCTCTCTCTCTCTCTCTCTCTCTCTCTCTCTCTCTCTTTCTCATTCTAATATCATTATTGTTATTATTATTGTTGTTATTATTATTATTATTATTATTATTATTATTATTATTATTATTATTATTATCATTATTATTATTATCATTATTATTGTTATTATTATTATTATTATTATTATTATTACTATTATTATTATTATTATTGTTATTATCATCATCATCATTATCCTCATCCTCATCCTCATCCTCATCCTCATCCTCATCCTCATCCTCATCCTCATCATCATCACATCATCATCATCATCGTCATTATCATCATTATAATCAATATCATAATTATTAATATTTTACTATCATTATTCCTTTAATCATTATCATTATCATAATCATCCTTTTTACTTATATTACTATTTTATTATCATTTTTCCTTTAATCATTATCATTATCATAATCATCCTTTTTACTTATGTTACTATAATCAATTTCATTATCATCCTTACCACCATCATCATTTTTATTGTTTCATTGTTATTTTTTGGGTCGTTGCTGTTATTATCGGTATTATTATCCACATTGTCATTAGTAGTAGTCAATTGTCTTTGCCATTATTTTAATTTCTATATTCCGTTTTGTGTGTTTGTATTTATCTATCTCTCTATCAACCTCACGTATTGTACCCTCTTACATACAGATACGCATTACACGCCAGACGAAACAGAGGGAGCTTACCCAATCTTTGATCATTCACCCTCCCATTTTATTATTATTATTATTTTATTATTATTATTATTATTATTATTATTATTTGTTAAATGGGTTTTGAAGAGATGAGTCATATATTTTTTAGATAATTCTTGATTTTCTTTTTGTTATGCAAACATATATTGATATCTGGAAGTTGAAGTTCTATAAAGAACTGGCATGCATCCCTGTTACTTGCTTGATATTATGGAATTCAAAAACGACATTCCTTGTGCATGAAGTCGGTGCAATAATAATTAATAAGATTAGTGTTTTCGGTATTGTTTAAGCGTATGCTATTTCCAAGGTAAAGATTTCGTCTTTGAATAAAGTTCGTGAGGAATGAGGACCAAAAGCTACTACAATAGATAAAACGGTTTATAAAGTATGTCCGTTTTCCTTCATGCAGTTGTGACCGCATCTTGAAAATGATTGTCCTTTATTCATCCTATACACTATAATCTATAAATGTATGTGTTGACAAGATGCTTTGCCGTAATAAATCGTAATATATTTATCTTAATGTAGGCTAATTTATCCGTCAGTTAAGATTATCTTAAATCATATTCAGATACAGCATTTATCTTCCTAAAAAAAAACAGCATATTCATTATTCAAGATTTTTTATGACATGTCATTAACAGTTTACAATGAAATACTCTGCATTGTTATCTGAAATGAAATATTCCTCGCATATTCAAATGACAAAAGAAATATGTAATGCAATAGTAATTGACTTTTTTGCTTGGCATAAACACAGTAAGGCGAGGAGGTGAGGTTTTTATTATCATTATTGCTATTGTTACTGTTAATATTTGTATTACACTCATCAGAATTTTTAATACCAAAATTGCTGTTATCTTTATAATCAAGACAGGGAGCAAATAGATTGAGTGCGAGAGAGAGAGAGAGGGAGAGAGAGAGAGAGAGAGAGAGAGAGAGAGAGAGAGAGAGAGAGAGAGAGAGAGAGAGAGAGAGAGAGAGAGAGAGAGAGAGAGAGAGAGAGAGAGAGAGAGAGAGAGGTGAGAGAGAAGAAAGAGAGAGAGAGAGAGAGAGAGAGAGAGAGAGAGAGAGAGAGAGAGAGAGAGAGAGAGAGAGAGAGAGAGAGAGAGGGAGGAGGGGGAGAAGAGAGTGTAATGAATAGTTTCTGCTTCAAAATGGAAGTAATAAAAACATGATAAGCAATTTGGCTCCCTAGTGTGAAGGCAATAGCAACTAATCCAAGGTAAATGAAAGTAATGAAACATGAAAGAGAGGATGATAAAGCCATACTGAATATCAACAAAAAATGAAAATGAATTATAAGAAAAAAAAAAAAATCACCATAAGTGCTAAATATTAATGTCAGTTTGAGTCCGGCATGGCGGAATGCCTTCACAAGCGTACTTTCGTTAAATTACTTCCCGCCCTGTATGATCCATAAACTTGGTTAAGAAAAGGCAAAAAATGTGTGGGATATCATTGAAATGGATGCTGTGAGGATGCTTTAACTTATCTTTAGAAAACAGATCGGTAAAACTGTTGAACAAACACTTAATTAGCGGATGAATATTACGATGAGTGTGGAGCGGTTGCAGTGAGGTTTAGTACTTAATATTGCTTATATCTTAATAAAAGAGCTATCAAATATAGGCCAACTTATTATTAGAAATTAACAAAAGAGTAACATACACAAAATAAAATCATCTGTACATATGAAGTCACAAACCATACTCAAGCACGCGTTTTGAGTTTGACTGTTTCAAGCAATTCTTGATAGGTTTCAAGACAAAAGAAAGAGGAAGAAAGAATGATAACTGGTCACACTGGAAATATATGGCCAAAGGTGCACTTCTAAGCAACGTCAGTATTAATGACCCAATAGGCAACGCGAAGAATAATTTATATAGGGTGATGCTAAAAAAAAAAGAAGAAAAAAAAAAGGGGGGAGGGGGGTCGGAGGAAAAAAAGAAAAAAATGTGGGGGAGGGGGCGGAGGGAAAAATAACATCTTCACTGTAAAGGTAAACAGGGATGAGGTAGAGGATTAAAACCGCACCTACGGAATTGCATCAATAGATTTTAATCACACGAGGACCTGTTTTCAATCAGATGGCGTTGCAACTTTTTTTCTGTGTGGATTAGATTATATTGCTCAATGTAGTTATCGGGTATGGTGTGTATGAATGAAATTTTGGAGTCAACATGTTCGTAAGTGGATTAACTGATGCAAAAAAGGAAGCTTGAGTACGACAAGGATAATAATAAAAAAAATACGATGCTTGTTCACTCATCGTCTCTCACGCTCAATGGCAATCATGTTTTATCACTGTTTTATATTCATTGTTATCATAATTGTTATTATCAAAATCATTGTCATTATGATTATCATTATCATCATTATAATCATTGTTGCTATTATTATCATTATCATTGTTATTATTATGGCTATTATTATCATTATTGATATTATTATTACTATCATTATCATTATCATCATCATCATCATCATCATCATCATCATCATCATCCTCATCACCATTATCATTATCATTATTGTTATCATTATCATTACTATCATTATTATCTGTTCTCAGAGAGAGAGGGGGGAGGAGGATGGAGAGAGAAAGAGAGAGAGCAGACAAAAGACCGAAAGAAATAGAGACTTTGCAGGCGAATATACAGTACATGTGCACCCAGAGATTAGATGTAAGCTGGTTGGTATCTCCTCTCCTCTTTATTCCAGTCAGACGAAAATAAGAAGGATTGCACTTAAGA
>NW_028234409.1:14275287-14280287 GCF_977035675.1 Penaeus japonicus | reverse complement strand
CGCGAACATTTTTTCCAGTGTCACACAGCAAACAGCGCATCAAGTTGACTGACAGGACGGAGACATCGGTAATGAAGGTTAGTTGCGACTAAGGTCGATATCCCTCGTGTCATTTTTCTTCCTCTTAATTGTTTTTCACACCCTAGTGTTGTGCCTTGTGTTACCCACTTTTTTTCTTTTTCTTTCTATTGTGAAGTGATTGGATTTCTTTCTCGCGCCTATTCATGAGTGAATTACGAAGTGGTAAAGTGTTCAGAAATCTCAGGGAAACTACCGAAATTTTCTTTGGGTTGGATACTGTACCTTCCCATTCTCCCTCCCGTCCCGTTTCCCGATCTCTGACCCCCCACACACTCATCTCAACTGCTAATTCCACCACTATCCCACCCTCTGACCTGACCCCCAACCGCCCCCCCTTCTCCAACATGACTTTCCAACCTCACCAAACATTCAATATCGTACAGAAATTTGATGGCTCGTCCATTCCGGTTGAAGATTTCTTGGAAAATGTTGAATCTATGATTATTCAAGGTGGAATGTCTAGAGATGACCCCTCTTTCGGCAATAAATGCGTAAACGCGGCTGAAACACGTTTAGAGCTTACCTCAGCGAAAGTACGTAACGCGATTAAGCCTTTAAAACATTGCCATCCGAAATGCGCAGTTGGAGTTATTTCCAGGATATATTCAGACCTTCGTTCAAACCCTTGGATGTAAGTCACCATATTCAGTTCGCGAGACTTATTCAATTAAAGCCTGCTTCCTTGTCCGAAGAAGACATTCGATTCTTTATCAATCAGCTTCGGGTTCAAGTTTCAAAATGGGTTAAGAGTATTCCCCACAACCATGACTCCCACGTAAAGTCCTTGTTTCACGACCATCACGTTTCCTCCATGACGTATATGGTCAAATCTATCCTAGTTGCTTCTTTACCTACTTCTGTACAAGAACAAGTTTGGGAACCCTGTGAAGATACTGATTTACTGAAGTTACCCGGCGAATTTGCCAAGTCTATCAGAGAGAAGGCTCCCACAGTATCTGTCAACGCAGGCATTCCCACGACTAAGGCAAACACGACCACACAAGACAACACACCCTTGCGTAACACGAACAAGCACAAACAACCAAACGACAAACCACAACGCAACCCTAACCCGCGGTTCCACAACCAAGACACGAAAACACAACACTCGAGACAAACCTCCCCTCACAGATATAATACGGGACATAAATCTCGCTTTCCCCCGTCATCTAACTCACCTCATGTTCCCAGACGTAAACAACCTTGCGTCACAAATTGGGCACCAGACAGAGATCAGTGTTTTAATTGTTGTGCGAAAGGTCACGGTGCCGACTCATGTTATTCGACACCGTACTGTCCCTATCACGGCACGCGCTCACACCCTTGGCCTCACTGCTCGGCGTTCCCTGACCAGGTGGATCAAACTTACAAATTGCTCCAGCAACGCCAAGCAAACCGCCATTTTTTAGGGAAAAGCCAAAAACACCCAGACACGGCGACACTACAAGCACAATACCGGTAACACATCACATTGTCTCGACTAGTTGCATCCCTAATGATATCACTCAACCGCCTTTGCTTCCATCTATATTGAATGACAAGCCTGCATATTTCTTCTTAGACACAGGATCTTCTTGTTCTGTAGTTTCGTTGAATACCTTGCGGAATTTTGATTTATCATTAGAATTGCAACCGAGTCAAACTACCATTTGCGGGATAACAGGAGATAAGGTATCAGCTTTAGGCAGCAAAGTCCTTAACATTTCTCTTGGTAGTGAAATTTTTGCTCACAAGTTTGTCGTTGTAGAATCTAATTTTACCCGGACACCTCTTGTTGGGTCATGATTTCTTATACCGTACAGGTATTTCCCTCCATCCTCAGAGTAATAGCATTACTTTTAATGGTCAGAATTACCTATTAAGGACTCCCTCTTGCCTATGGACGCATGCCGACCCTTTCACACCCGCAATGTCAATCTATGAAGTCACACATGACCATAGTCACACCATGTCTACACCTCACTTCCCATCCTCTCCTCCCCACCACCCCCCTACCCCTCCCCTGCCCCCTCTCCCCTCTTACTCCTCCTCAGACCCCTTCCCTCCCCCCTTACCCTCCCACCCTACCCCCTCCCCCTCACCCCGTTCCCCTACCCACCCGCCCTCGCTTCACCTCTCCTCTCGCTGCGCGCGCACCCGCATCACGCAAACCTTCGCGCGCAAAACACGTTGACGACTGTGCGAAATCTTGGACCGCTAATGATATGTCCTAAGTTTATAGCTAGTGCTACCACTACTATCCCGGCATTTCATGATCTACTGTAGACGTTTCTTGTCCTTCGGCAAATGGTACTGCTTTGATATTACCTGATAATATACGAGTAAAAGGTTGTGCAACATTACCTTCCTTGTATAATATCACTGATAATAGATGTCAGGTGCATGTATTTAATCTTACCCCGGCCCCATTGACTATTAACGCTGGTGTACCTGTAATATCTTATGAATTCACAGACTTGCTATCTGCGAATTTGATTTACCTGTTCCTCCCCTGTTTTTTCTGCAACATCATCTTCCTGATGAGCAGAGCTCTGATCATGTTCTAAAGCAAAATTTAGATTTTCATGAAGGATAAGATATTTTAAATAACATATAGAAAGAAATCCCAAGCGTACTGTCAACCAAGAGGCGACCGATGGGAAAAACGAAATTGGTTCAACACGCCATGACCCTCGAGGCTGATGCTAAGCCTTCGTACATACCGAGTTATAAGATCCCTCATTCGAAGCGACAGGCCTTGGAAAAGGAAGTTAAAAACAATGTTAGACATGAATCTTATTCAAACCAAGCAATTCACGCTGGGCCTCCCCCTCCTCCTTGTTCCAAAGAAGGATAATACTTTCTGCCCAGTGGTCGATTATCGTAAGTTGAATAAAGTCACAGTGCCAGAACCCTTCCCCATTCCTAATCTTAGATTGTTGTTGCAAGATTTGGCTCTTAATAATAAGATTTTTTCAACTATTGACCTTGCTAAAGGCTTCCTGCAAGTTCCTATGGCTCCTGAAAGCGTGCCATATACGGCTTTCTCGACTCATATGGGACACTTTTGAATTTTTAGTATGCCTTTCGGCCTTCGCAATTCTCCTCTCACATTTAGCAGATTAATGTCACTTGTACTATCAGGATTGATTAATGATCAGGTCCTTGTGTATTTAGATGATATTTTAATTTGCTCACCCTCCCTCTCTGAACAAGAGAATAAATTGCGGCAGGTCTTCATTAGACTATCAACTGCAGGATTAACTATTCACCCTAGCAAATGTCAGTTCTTTAAATCTAGGTTCGATTTCTTAGGCCATACCTTGTCGTCTAAAGGTATTGCACCTAATAATTCAAAAGCTAAAGCCATTGCCGATTTTCCAACACCTAAGAACTAGAAATAATTGAAATAATTTTTAGGCGTCTCAGGTTTTTACAGGCCGTTCATCCAAGGTCACGGGTCCATCGCGACACCGCTTCACCATCTCCCTCAAAAGGATACCACCTGGCAGTGGACAGACGAGGAAAAAGCCGCATTTACAACTCTTAAATCGCGACAATTAAGGCTCCACTCTTAGCCTCCCCGATTTCAGTTTGCCTTTTGTCCTCACACTGATGCCTCAAATCTCGGGCTTGGAGCAGTACTCCACCAGAAACACGACCAATCTGGAAAAATGCAGCCCATTGCTTTTGCAAGTCGCACCCTCAATTCAGCGGAACGAAAAAAAACGCTATCACACGACGGACCGTGAACTTCTCAGTATCACATGGGCCCTCCGTCATTTTCGAGAACTAATCCTTGGATATCTGATAGAAGTGCACAATGATTATTCCTCCCTCACTTCCATAATTAAAGGTAAGGACCCTCATGGACGACGCCCCCGCGATTGAAATTCTGGCAGTTTGACATCACCATTGTTTATTTACCTGGGAAACAAAATATTGCCCGACGCGCTATCTTGCGCTCCTCTCTCTGATGCTCACAACCTGCCTGAATCTAGCTCCTCGCCCACCTTTGCCTCCCGCAAGGTGAAATTCTCTGACATTGCACCGATCTTGGCAAATACTGCCGCTCCTACCGTTGAGGATTCTTCGAAGGACGAGATCCGGTCTGCACATGTTAATGGTCGCCGTTCCGATCCCATTCATTGTGTTACCGCCCGGTCTTGGCTGCCCCAGCCGTACCTCCCATGGACCACCCACGGAGGACGAGATCCGGATAGCGCAACGTAATGATAATCTGTACGGCCCCTTAATTCAAGCTTTAGAAAGGAATGAAAGACCTCCCCCTAGCAGACATGTTCGAGTAAGTCAACTTTACCTCGATGCTAACGGTCTACTTTGCTACAAGTCTAGATATAGGACAAGAAAGCTTAAGGCATCTCGTAAACTTGTAGTTATTCCTGAATCCCTTGAAGGTCGAATCCTTCCTCTTTTCCATGAGTCGAAAGAAGCTGCACACTGTGGTAAGTATAAGGCAATTCACTTAGCTCAGCAACGCTTCTTCTTCCCACACCTTATTAGCAAAGTTGCTAAGCATGTTCACTCTTGTAAGCAATGTCCATATTACAAGGGAAATACCAATGACCCAGCCCCTGCATTGAAATATGACATTCCAGACTTTCCTTTCCAGAAAGTCTCTTGCGACACACTGTCAGGATTTCTGCCTTCTCGCAATGGTAATCGTTATATTTTAGTTTTCATTGATAACTTCACTCGTTTTTGTGAACTCGTCCCCGTGCCCAACAAAACAGCAAATGTTGTTGCACATGCTTTTCACGACTTCTGTCATAGACATTCAGCCCCCATGTATTTTTCAACTGATAACGGGACTGAATTTCATAACAAGGTCATGGATAAGTTATGTGATATCATGAATGTAACTCGTGTTAACATTCTCCCTTACCGCCCACAAAGTAATGGTATTACAGAAAGGCTCA
>NW_028234409.1:14245287-14247787 GCF_977035675.1 Penaeus japonicus | reverse complement strand
GTATCCCTGTTTTTCTTACGTGCAGGTAAGATCAGTATTGAGACCACTGGACGAAAGGAGAGAGGAGGGAGATTATGGAGGGAGGGAGAGAGAAGGGAAAAAAGTCGAAAAACATGCCAAAAAAGACAAAATAAACCGATACGCACAAAATATATTTAGGTAAGCCTTTCATTCTTATCTGGTTGTGTTTATTATTATTATTATTTCATTTTTTTTCATTATTATTTAACTGCAGGAGGGAGGCATAAGAAAGGGTAGGAGGCAAAGAAGGTGAAAACTTGCTTGTGTTCGAGTGAGAGAAATCTCTACGAATAATAATAAAAAAATAAATAAATAAAAAAAACGAATGGAAAATCTTTTAGACAGGCATTTCAAAATAGGAAGACGGCCATTATGGCAACGAGTGACGGTTCTCCAACATTTGCCTTTGAGAAGAGGACGCGTCATTGAAAGCCTCAGCGCGAAGACGAAGCAGAAGAGAGGAGAGGGCGTAAAAAAAAGAGAAGGATTAAGAACCACAAATGAAATTAATGAAACTGAAGAAGAAAGAAAAGACTATCTCTGATGATCCCCTTTTCTCTTTCTTTCTTACTTTCCTTCATTTTCCATTCGCGGACGAGATGAGGAGGGAGGCAGAAGGAAAATGAGAAAGTGAGGGGAAGGGAGGAAAGTCAGAAGCATATACATATATAATGAAAAACGAGGGGGAGAGGAGAGTGTGATAAACTGATTAGGAAGGGAATTTCGTGGAAGAGGAAGAGTGATCAAAAATACAAAAACTAGAAGTTATGAATTAATTTCCAGACAAATGATGAATGGTAAACAAGGTATTTTTCCTAGTCTACGACAAAACAGAATCTTAACCAGTGAAAGTCGGTATGTAAGAGAGTCGAATTGAAATATTGTGCCTTCATTATGCAGCACCACGAAACATATATGTGAAGGTTACAAAAAATTGCTAAGGAATAAAAGACTATTGTTAAGAAAATAGTGTTAGTGGTCGAGGAGGCGTGAGAGAAAAAAAAAAAAAAAAAAAACACCAAGAGTCACAATCAAAGAAGACTGAAAGTATTCATAAAACAATTAAATGAAACGAAAAAGAAAAAAAAAAAAAGTAAACGATAACATTAATACTGATTTTTTACTTCTACTATAACTTATGATAATAATAATAATAATAAGTAATATACATATTAATTTATTAATAGCTTTGCTCTCTCCCTCTTCAGTCAAGTCAAGGGGAGGAGGGTCGCTGAGAAGAATTTGGCTGGAAGGGAAACGAAGTCACGTGGCGGAGGTGTGGAGGGAAAGCGCTTGGAAACAGCAGAGAAGAAGTCGGCGGGAACCGAGTGGAGATGCATCGGGAGAGGTGTGTGTGCGTGTGTGTGTGTGTTGTGTGTGTTGTGTGTGTGTGTGTGTGTGTGTGTGTGTGTGTGTGTGTGTGTGTGTGTGTGTGTGTGTGTGTGTGTGTGTGTGTGTGTGTGTGTGAGTGAGACAAAGAAAGAGAAGGGAAGGAATAGTAAGATCTAACATGTACCAATAGCTAAGTTCAGAAAATTAGGGAAACCACACCTACAGATTATAAGCCTTTCATTATTGTCAAATTCTTCACATCTTTTTCTTAATCAAGAGTTGCCTAAGGAAAACAAAAAGCATTTCCTAAAAAGGAATGTTGGGAGACAGACACTTAAGAGCCCTTTATAAAGAAACATAGGTAGGCGCGCATCAAAACGGTAAAGTTATAATGGAAACTTAACTTTTTTCTTACTTTCTTTCTTTTTTTAAACAAATTCAGCACTGGGAAATATTTCGTTGTCTAGTAAAATGCGAAATTATCCTACTTTTATCGTCTCGAAACTTTGCCAAAACAAAACGAGAAACTAAGTCCAGAGTGGAAGGCAAGCTGCAGGAAAAAGGACTCTTGTGGAGAGTATTGTCACCATCTGTGTTTGCATCATCGTTTCTATTTTTTTTTTTTTTTTGTAAGTCCTTTTTATATTATGATATTCATAGTAGTGGTAGTAATAGCAGTAGATATAGTAGTTGTTATATCAACTGCAGTAATAGTAGTAGTAGTAATAGTTGTAGTAACAATATCATTAATGATGAAAATTATGATAATGATATTAATAATAATGATAACAGTAATAATAATGATAATAACAGTAATAATCATAATAATCATGTTAATGAAAATCATCATCATCATCTTCGTCATCATCTTATCATCATCAACATAACCATAATGGTAATAATAATAATAATAACAACAGCAATAATGATAATGATAGTAGTATTAATATTGATTATAATAAAAGCAAAATAATAAAGAGAATAATGATGATGATAATAATAATGGATATGATAATATTGGTTATGATGATCAGATTGATATTGATAATGATATTAATGATAACAATGGTAAGAATGATACTAATGATAACAATGACGATAATGATATTAATAATACTTGTAAAAAATGATGGCAATATTAATAATA
>NW_028234409.1:14237787-14240287 GCF_977035675.1 Penaeus japonicus | reverse complement strand
CTATTCCATGTTTCCCAACCCAGGTTTTTCCATTTTCCCATATTCCTATCTTGGCATTAAAATCCCCCATAATCATGGTAAAATGGGTTTTTGTTCTATCAGTAGCTGCTTGCACATCTTCATAGAAGCTCTCTATCTCCTCATCACTATGACTGCCGGTAGGAGCATATAATTGGTTAATTTCTAGGTTATATCTGTTGTTTAGTTTCAGTATTACAGAAACTACTCTTTCGCTCACACTGTAGAATTCCCTAATATTCTTTTTGAGGTGCTTGTGAACTAAAAAACCTACTCCTAATTCTTTTTCGCTATCCAGGGGTTTACCTCTCCAATATAGTAAGTGACCATCATTTAGTAATTTCTGTTCTTTGCCTAGTCTTCTAACTTCAGAAAGTCCTACAATATCCCATTCAATAAATGAAAGTTCCTCAAGCAGTGTCAAAAGATCAGATTCTGTTCTCAAAGTCCTACCATTCTATGTGCACGAAATTCATCATCTTTAGGCGGCCTGGGTCAAACCGGACATTTTTTAGCACCCTCTGCTCCAGAACGATCCTGATCGCCACCGTGACCAAGGGCTCCTTCACTTTCGGGGAATGGGGGCCATTTTCTTGATTGGGAAATCATATTTAAGAGGGGTGGGGCCTGATACCCCAACCTACTGGCCTTAATTGTGCATGGTGGGGGGAGTAATTTTAGTTAGGAGGCTACCTTCCATCTCCAATAACACGTTTGAGGTAGTCTTGCATGTTATTAGGAGATCTTAGTATCCCCCAATCTATCTCACTACCTTTTGGTTTACTCTTGTGAGAATGGACATTTGTTTATATACATGTGCAGGGCCTATGCAAAAATGCATGCTTGCATGTTTATGCGCGCTCCCGTGCCCGCACTTATGTACGTTTCTATATAAATATTGTGCCCATGCATGCACAGCATAGACATATAAATTTACAAATATGCAATTATGCACATACTCCAAGTCTATGCCCATATGTATGTACATAGCACTCATATATAATAGCGTCTACGCGTGTATGCACACGCACGTGAATTATAATGTGCCCATGCATTATAATTTGTTTGAATATATATAGTAGGGAAGGTATATATACGTATATATCTGGCAACATTTCTGAGAGAAATCTACTAGTTGGCACCTGTCCCCGTGTGACCTTGGCCATTAGGGATGCCATCGCTTGGGGTGGGCTTCCATTAGGAATAATTTTCCTGACTGATACTCAGTGTGGTTGCATGATTAGATTTGTGAACACTGAAAACATGACATATGTGATTCTATAGTATAATGCACTCACGAACTAGGGATGGATTTTACTCAGGCCAGATGTTGAATGGTAGTTGGTCACCTATGACCCTTGGCACTAGCAATGTCGTTGCATCTATGGGATACGTGGATGCAATGTTTGACTCATTTTCTGTTGGTTTGCTTGGATGGTATGATTTTATATTAGGAATATATTCAGACATCCTCAAATGATTGCACACTGCATTGTATACTTGCAAATCACTATAATAGATGGTATAACTCAATGTTTTCCTTCATTTATATTGTGGCACTTTTCACCTCATGCTGTGCCACCACGGATCACTGGATATACATAATTTTACACTTAATATCGTTGAGACCTAACATTGACACCTCTCCTACTCGTTGCCAGATATATATATCTATATATCTCTATATATCTCTATATCTATATATATCTCTATATCTATATATATACATATTATATATATATAATATATATATATATATATATATATATATTATACATACATACATATACATACATATATATATATATATATATAATATATATATATATATATATATATATATATATATATATATAATATATATATATACATATATATATATATGTATATATATATATATATACATATATATATACATTTATTATATATATATAATTATATGATATATATATTATATATATATATATTATATATATATATATATATATATATTATATATATATAATATATATATATTATATATATATTTATATGTCTATTATATATATATATATATTATATATATATATATATATATATATATATATTATATATATATATATAATATATATATATATTAATATGTATATATTATATATATATATATTTATATTTATATATGTATATGTAAATATATATATATATAAATATATAGATATATATGTAAATATATACATTTGGATATATATATATTTATATATATATATATATATTTATATATATATATATTATATATATATATATATTATATATATATATATATATATATATATATATATATATGTATATATATATACATATATAATATACAATATATATATGTAAATATATACATTTTGTGTGTGTATATATATATATATATAATATATTTACATATATATATATATATATATATATATATATATATATATATATATATATATATATATATATATATATAATG
>NW_028234409.1:14222787-14225287 GCF_977035675.1 Penaeus japonicus | reverse complement strand
TATGTAAGGATTATTCTAAACAAAGTCAAATATTTTTTTAGTATCAAATATATACATGATAAAGTTAGTAATGAGGCTAGGTAATATAAATGTTTTATATGAGAACCTCAGTAATCAGTCGGTATATATAATTCTAAGACCTTTGCAAATAATTACTTTTTTTAACATTATTTAAAATTATCTTGTGAGGCCCTCCGTACATCTGTTCCATGGTAGTCTGTACTGATCTGTGACTGAAGTGATAGTGCTAAATGATTTATAAAGAAAGTTGCTTTTTATAGGCATAGTTTATTGCTTCTAAGATTAAACATGACATTGCTGACACATTGTTTGAAGACATATATTTCGTTATTTAGTAGTGTGAACATGCTCTCGTAATGAAAAGACATACACCATATAATTTTCGCTTGGTAGATATAGAGAGCTTGATGACAATTATTTGGAATTCCTTACCGTGTGTATTGCAGTAAGTGAGCTGCGGATAATGTTAAATTTAATAAATTACTTGGGAGACTGGAAAAATATCAACAATTTAATGCCAAACTTTTTTTTGTAAAATTTCTTTGAATTTTCTGGATTTGTATTCCCAGTCAGTGGCTTACTTATATCAAAGAAATTGGTCCTGGATTTTCTTTCAACATTACTATTCAAAGGAATGCTTGGTACATTGCTATTCATCTTCTTTTACCTAAGGAATGTTATTTTATTTACTTGTTAACGTTTTTAATCCGTCTCTCCTTTTGAATAGTAATACAATAATTTCACAATGTGTTCTATACCTTTATATATATACAGGTTCTTACAGTAGGGTTTAAGGTGCAATTTTAGTAGCTGATATCTTACATATGCCTACATATATACTATGATGGCTAATGTATATTCGCTCGGAAAGAGTGTATGTAGGAAGAGTATATATCTTTTATCATACAAATTTTATTTAGGAATTATAGAGTATTTCCGATCACCGACCTTATTAAAGAAGGACAATTATAGATGCAACTTATTTCCACTTTTCTTTATACTTCATGTTTGTTATAAATTAAGAAATTTGATATACAGCAAAGATTGCTAAGTACCTAAGCTAAGTGTTCAAGCAGTGTGCTCTGTGGCCAAGTGATTATGATGTATGACAATTGAAAAAAAAAGAAACTTAGCACAAGAAACTAAGCAAGACAATGCGTTTGTACTGAACTGTTTTTAAGAATTAATGACATTTATTAAAGAACAGTCATGTCTTGCGATCACGGGGCACTAGGGTTCAAGGACCCATTGAACAGTATACAAAACGACACTATTTTCGCCAAACACCTGAGATTCATTTAAAATAATTGATTATTGCAACGATTTATGTGGTGGTGTAGCGTACGTCTGCCTTCACTCCTGCATATTCACTCTGTATCTCGGTCTACACTGTCAAAAGATTTGTGAAATGATAGCGTCTGTCACCACCTGGTTAATACGTAGAGGGTTTTCAATGGGAAGATAACAGTTTGACAAGAAATGTAGATAGAAGCGATCGAAAAGAAATTTATATGTGATGGAGTGTATGTTGATGTATATACAGCGAGGCAAAGAATGGCAATAACGTAGCCTGAGCGCGGAGGACGAGCACGGGAATTTCACCAAATGTAAAGGATTTCAATTAAATCTGTCCTTCTAAAATACCGATCTTTTATGATCTGCTCATATCAAAAAATTCGAAATAGTTGTTTGATATGTTCATAAAGACAAACTGAGCTTGCGAATAGCTTATTTTTTCAGACAAAAAATATTCAAATTCACAAGGTTATTTCTTAAAAGGGTAGAACATTGATAAGTTGATTTTGCTTTGACAAATTCACAAAAGACATAAAAAAAAAACGTTCCGCTTGCATGTGCGATTTCCGGGAAGCCTCTCCACGAAATATAAAAACTATGAAGAGAAACTTCAGTAAAAATTAGAACACCAATTCGGGTTCAATCAGCGTCGATTATAAACTCATTTCGAGTAATACAATGCCACTTATGATTACCTTCTCATGACCTTCAGGCCAGTAGATCCAAAACAAAAACAAAAAAATCACAAAATCTAAAATGAGAGGGGAGATAACAACCCAATTCAGGGTATCTCCTGCCCTTTTTTGGAAGAAGATTGGCTATTTGAAACCATGTCACATAGGGAAGGTTACGTATTTTAAAATTACTTTATACGTATTCGTGACAGAAATACTCTTATACAACGCTTGGACTATTGTGTGGCAATAAATAATGATCCACAAAGCAATGTAAAAAAGAAGAAAAACAGATGATATAAACGTTAAGCATAAAAAGAAAAAGTCGAGCTATAAGTGAATTAGATTTATATAATCAAAGTATTCAAATCAGAATAACACCTTAAACTGATGTTTCATTAGATGACTAACATTAGTGGAGGGCTCTTGGTAAAATAAATATTCATGGGTAGGAGAGACTTGAGTATGTAGAAGTATATAAGAATACAAAAGTTATTTTCAATACATAA
>NW_028234409.1:14180287-14195287 GCF_977035675.1 Penaeus japonicus | reverse complement strand
GAATGAACGCTTAGTACTTGAGACCGAAACAAGATATCAAGAGTTGCCGAAACGTGGTTCAAGGATGAAACATGCATTGCTGAAAAGGTAGAATGGATAGATGAATAGATATTTGAATATGGGTAGAATGTGTAGAAAGGGTATATGATGATAAAAGAAAAGAATAGAGCCACAAAAGATTACCGAAACAAACAATGAACAAATAGAAATACGAAATCATATCACGTGAAAGAAAATAGTCAAGGAAGCCAAATGTTAAAAGCGTAGGACACATTCCAATAAAAAGGGTAAGTAAAAAATCGAAAATCGAAATGAAAGTGGACCGATAGATGATGACTAAAAACATGTCTAGACTTGTATTAGCGGATAGAAAGACCAATCGGAAATATATCGCAGTTCAAAGATTTTTGCGATGGATTCTCAATAAAATGTAATTACTTTGCCGCTTTCCGTATGAACTAGGCTCTTAATAGTGTGGGGGGGAGGGAGGAAGAGAGGGAAACAGAGAGAGAGAGAGAGAGAGAGAGAGAGAGAGAGAGAGAGAGAGAGAGAGAGAGAGAGAGAGAGAGAGAGAGAGAGAGAGAGAGAGAGAGAGAGAGAGAGAGAGAGAGAGAGAGAGAGGGATGAGAGAAACAGAGAAAGAGAAAGAGAGAGAGGGAGAGAGAGAGAGAATTAGGTCATTCGAAACACAGAGACAGATTCAAAAACATGAACACACACACACACACACACACACACAACTACACACACATACACACACAAACACACGTGTGCGAGTGTGTTTTATTATCATCTACATCAGCGTAGCAAATCAATACCTAAAGAAGGTAATGACCCAAAGAGGTTTGCCAGCCACCACGAGGAGGAAAACCTACCAGTGAGAGTAGGAGGAAAGTCTCAGCTGAGTGCAACATCAGCAGCGATGACACGAGGGTCTGAGAGAGAGAGGGGAGGAGAGGTCTGGAGGAACGAGTGAGGAGAGAGAGAGAGAGAGAGAGTGGGAGGGAGGGAGAGAATGAGGGAGAAAGGGAGAGAGAGAGAGAGAGAGAGAAAGGGAGAGAGAGAGAGAGAGGGAGAGAGAGGAGGGGGGGGGGGGGCACGAAGATGATTGGAGTTAGATGTGTTAATGGATTACATGTTGTGAGTGAAAAGGCGCTGAATAAAGTTGTTAATCATTTTTTTGGGTCGTAATTCCAGTAAGAGGAAATGGAATGATTATTAGACGCTCCCACACACAAAAGTCTCTCCCTCCCTCCCCCCCCCCCTCTCTCTCTCTCTCTCTTCCTCTCTGTCTCTCTCTCTCTCTCTCCACCTCTCTTTCACTAATAGTCATCTCGAGTCCGCTTTACGCTTACACGAACAGATATTTATGTGTATAAATAGACGTGTAAATATTTGCATACACACAAACACATACACACACACACACATATTTATGTATATATATTTATTGGGGCAAGTAGCAAACCTTCAAGACTGATTGCTACACCATGTGCTGAACGGTTTTCAAGGGGTGGTAAAAGGATCAACCCTCGGCCCCGCGACATTTCATCTACTAAATTCAGAGTCCTCAGCTTAAATGCTGAAGGAATGTCAACAGTCAAGGCTGAGATTCTGTCCAGTCTAGACACCGATGTCATATGCCTCCAAGAAACTCATAAAGACTCTGTGCCGTCAAGAATATCTAGCATGCACCTTATCATCCACCACTCAAGTCTTATTCATGGCAGTTCAATATATGCACGAGACAAATCAGTCATCAAAAGCAGTGCAGATCTCTCTGAAGGAGAAATTGAGATTCTGCAAGTGAGTATAGTGCACCTTAAGATAACCAGCGTGTACAAACCACCAGCAACCCCTTTCAGATGGCCACAAAAATATACAACTCAGGAATGAGACAAACCTCATAATGGGTGACTTCAACAGCCACAGAACCTTGTGGGGTTATAACAATACAAACAGTGATGGAGAAGCAGTAGGGGCGTGGGCTGCATCGAGTGATCTATCCATCATCTATGATGCAAAGGACCCAACAACCTTCCAGAGTGCACGATGGAGAAGGGGATACAACCCGGACCTGTCATTCATCACATCCCGGCACTACCAAAACATTGAAAAATCAATTGGGAACCCTATACCAAGGACCCAACACAGGCCAATACTGATCATCATACGCCCAGTCATCAGGCCACAAACCACAAATCTTAAGCCAAGGTTTAATTTTCGGAAGGCAAATTAGGAAAGTTTCACATCAGACCTTGAAACAATAATTTCCACAGTTCCTCCCTCACCTGACCAATACAGGACTTTCCAGCTTCTAGTCCAGAAAGTCGCAAGGGCGAACATCCCCAGAAAACAGGAATAATTATATCCCTGGTCTTACTGAGGCCACAAAAGACCAATACCAGGAGTACACCCAGGCCTTTAATGAAGACCCTTTTGCTGAGAGGACCCTGGAGCTCGGAGAAAGCCTATTGGCTTCAATAAGCAATGATCAAAGGGAACGCTAGAGAGAAGTCATACCTAATATCGATGTGACTCACCACAGCAAAAAATCCTGGGACACCATTAAAAAAAATAACTCAGAAAAAAGTACCCAGCCTAGAATTGCTGCTGTTACCCCCAACCAAGTGGCTCACCAACTCCTCTTAAACGGGAAACCACTAAACAAAGTCGGGGGACATGTTAGGAAAATGAAACAGGATATGAGCCAAGTCATGCATGACAGCGTTGAACACCTCGAGCCTTTCTCATTAGGAGACTTGAATCTGGCCATGTCACATCTTAAAACTGGTAAAGCCTCTGGAGAGGATGGGATCACCATAGAGATGGTTCTGCACTTTGGAGAAAAAGCCAAAGCATGGTTACTTACTCTGTGCAACAACTGTGCCACATCTTTTAAGACTCCAAAAAATCTGGAGGAGAGCCGGAGTTGTAGCTTTACTCAAACCAGGGAAAGAACCAACATCGCCAAAAAGCTATAGGCCAATTTCCTTGCTCTGCGTTCTATATAAACTATACGAACGCCTGATAATGATATGCATACAAGACACAGTTGGAGAACACCTTTCAGCAGACCAGGCAGATCTTGTTGCAGTCAAGTGCTAAATCTCACCCAATACATTGGGGATGGATATGAAAGAAAATACACCACTGGAGCTGTGTTCGGCGACCTCACAGCTGCATACGATACAGTGAACCATAGGGCTCTCCTTTTAAAGTAGCCCAAATATTGCGGAATACCACACTGATCCGTATTGTTCAATCACTCCTTATCAATCGTCGATTTTATGTGGAAATGAAAGGAAGGAAGAACAGGTGGCACACCCAAAAGAACAGGCTCCCACAGGGCTCCGTCCTGGCCCCGGTCTTATTCAACATCTATACCAATGACCAGCCAGAGTACTCAAATATCCGCAGGTACATATACGCAGACGATCTCTGCATTGCCACCCAATCACCCTCCTTCAGTGAGATCGAAGGAAGGCTATCAAATGCTCTAACAACACTTTCCACCTACTACAATAAGTGGCACCTTATCGCTAATCCCAACAAAACCCAAGTATATGTTTTCCACCTCAATAACAGGGAAGCAAATAGAAAGCTTCAAATAACCTGGGACGATACAGAACTGGAACACCAACCAAACCCAGTTTATCTAGGTGTCACTCTAGACCGAACACTCTCTTTCAAAGAACATATCAACAAATTGAAAGGGAAACTCTCGACAAGGAATAATCTCCTCAGCAAACTAGCCAACACCAGCTGGGGAACAGACCCAAAAACCCTAAGGCAGGCAGCACTGGCACTCTGCTACTCCACTGCTAAGTACTGTGCCCCAGCATGGGCCAGATCATGCTACGCACACAGAGTCGATCCATAGCTGAATAGAGCATGTCGGATAATCACAGGCACCATGAGGCCTACACCATTGCCAGCATTGCACAGGCTATCAGGCGTCCCACCACCAAATATCCGACGAGAAACTATCACAATGATAGAACGTCATAAGCAGATGAATGACCCACGACACTCCATGTCCATCAAGAAGTAAGGAGAAGGTTCAAGTCCCGCAATAGTTTCCTAACTATTGAAGGTCTAGAGAAAACTTTAAGCCAGGCAGCAGAACATAGGCTTGGACGAATGCCAGCTACATAATGAAGCCCTGCCAGACCTAGGTGAAACCTTGCCACAGGGATTAAACCTGAGCAGAAGAGACTGGGTAAGCCTAAACAGGGCAAGATCCAAAGTGGGGAAAAGTAAAGACAACCTTTACAAATGGGGAATGACCACCAGCCCTGAATGTCAATGTGGAGAACCCATCCAGACAATGGATCACTTACTTTTAGAATGTACAGAGGGTTCTCGTTGCTCTGATCAAGACATGAAGTTGGCCAATGAGACTGCCCTCTAATGGATACAGTTCTATCGCGATAATATATAATATGTATATATATATACATATATATGTATAAATATATATAAATATATATATATATATATACATATATATGTATAAATATATATATATATATATACATATGTATATATATATATATATATATATATATATATTTATATATATTTATATATATTTATATATATGTATATATATATATATATATATATATGTATATATATATATTTTTTTTTCCCAAAACCAAAAAGGATTTGGTTGTGTTGGTCCGTGGCAGTTGAGCGTCCCTTTCTTTACCCTAAAACCTATGATATGGAAGGAACGCGGCAGTCCGCATACTGCCGCCACCCCACTACATGCACGGATCATTTGTCCCCGAATCTAAATTGTACTTTATGTATAATTTGCAAGTGTACCTCAAATTTGATCAAATATAATAATTGTTGTAAATTTAACATTATGTTAAACTTACAACAATTATTATACTTGATCAAATTTGAGGTACACTTGATTGCAATGATTTAGATTTACGAAAACATTATGTAGTTGAACGAATTCGAAAGATTTCAAAGTTTTGAACTCTGCAACAAATCATTTGCATTGTCTAATTAGTTTATACTTTTAATGAGGATGCTTCGCCCAATAGAACTATAAAATAACGTAAATTATTCAATTTAAGTACTCATCCCATTAGTTTTTTCCTTCCTGTTATTGAGCTCTAAAGAGGTGTCGATGCTTCATAGTCAAACTTCAAGACTAAGGTCGTGTGATTCATTAATAATATAGCTAGTAGTAGTAGTCACAGTAATAATTCTTCTAAAATCAATTTAGGCCACATGAGCATAATTTTTCACTGTATGAATAGTCAGTGTCATGTCAGTGCATGTAGTGGGGTGGCGGCAGTATGCGGACTGCCGCGTTCCTTCCATATCATAGGTTTTAGGGTAAAGAAAGGGACGCTCAACTGCCACGGACCAACACAACCAAAATCCTAAGTTTGTGTTTTGGGAAAAATTACATCAGTCTTTTTCAGTGATTCAGAGATCTAATAGGTTTTAATTGACCAATTAAATCTAATTGAAGGGATCTCTTATAATAATGAATGGTCTCATGTGGCACCTACTACACTCAATCAATGTCAACAAGACAGATAATCCTGTTGGATTTACGACGCTATCATTGTGTGTGAGCCGAGATACGAGCGTTAATTGGATTTTATAATTGGCCAATTATTCAATTAATGAAACGTGATGAAATGTTTTACAATCCAATAGCCAATGCAGCGATATGAAAAGCAACTAAGAATTAATTTGAAGTTGAACCTGTTTATTTTTTTCAGACATTCAAACGCACAAATACAAGTGGTGTTGTGTGTGCAAAAAATTCGGCTTACCCTAGCGTCGTTACTACAATGACGATTCACAAATACGTCATCAACTACATAAGGATACTACACCTCAAAACCAGTTTATTACGAAAAATTCGAGAACTAGCAACCGACATCATTTCGAAAGCATGAAGGCCTGGGACATCACCCGTTCTCCTATCACATTAAAGGTTTTTCGTCTTTAAATGTTTTTTCTTCCGCGACTTTTTCGCGTCCAAAAATGGTTTTTAAAAAAGTCGCGGAATATCTCAACAAATGCATGGGGAAGCCGGAAACGTTTTGACAGCAATTTTCAGAAAGTAACATTAAAAATTTTCCTTTCTATGACTAGCATGATCTATTTTTTTTCCCTCTATCTCGAAAGTTTCATATAAAAAAAAACATTGAGTTTGAAAAAAAACGTCTATTTTAGGATAGTTTTAGATTTTGAAATTCGTGATTTTTGTGGACCGTCATTATGACGTCAGTCACTTGGCATCATCAGAATGTTTATTTCAGGACAGTTTTTGAAAGTTTGAACTTTCTTCTTTTCCAATCGCCTGTGTTGCTAAATCACGTATCTTTTATACTGTCTCGAGATATATCATCACAAAGAGGACCCACTTTTTTTGCCTATAAAAATATCCTCTACCTGTCTATGTATACTCAAATCGTAATCCATATTTTCGAACAAGAACACACTCTCATTTTCGGCGATTTCAGTTGTAATAACTCGGCACAGTTTTTATCCAATCGATACTGGAAATTTTTGACAGGTCGACGTCTTTGTGTAACTAAATGCACGGAATATAAAGTTTTAAGTAATTTCGGACGTCGGGAAGATTTGGGTAATTTTTTGCCTGAAATTCGGGCGGAAATCCACCAGACACATCATAAGACACAGGGGCAGCTGGCAAGCGGAGCTTACCGGACTTGTCCTTAGACGAACATCTCGGAAAATAACTGCACACCAAACTCACCTCCGGAGGCTCGTCTAACGAAGCTCAACCCTCGGCTACAACCTTCGGGTCCTCGGGCTTCAGCATAACCTGACCAAACGCGGGGGGCCTTGCCAGCACCCCTGGATATTATATAATATATATATAATAGATACTAATTAATATATATATATATACACTAAATGTACATGTGTAATATATATTATTTATACTCTATATATATATATTAATATATATATTATAAATATACTGATATACAAAATGTATGTATATTAATTAATTATATATCATATAAGACAATCTCTAAAATATATAGTAATATAATATATAATACATACCATATATACGCACCAATAAAATAGATAGATAGGTAGTTTATACATTAAATACCAATACAACACACACCAATACACACACTACACAAACCATGTATGTTTAAAGTACAAAGAATCGCATATGGGTAGATAGATAATTAGATGGATAAATAAATAAACTGAGAGATAGATAAATAAAGATAGAAATAGAATTATAGATATAACATATACTCACATCGAAAAAAGATTTCCAACATGAACCATATTATTGCATATCACAAGATATCTTTCCATTTTTTTCATTCCTTGTTAAGGCTCAAACGAAAACATGTCAATAATGATAAATCTCGATCATTAAGCATGTCAGTCAACACAACAGCTAAGAGCCTGTCAATCAAGAGGTGTAGTTCACGATTCGTCTCTTATTAAGTGAGCTCTTAACGTAGTGTCAGATAGAGGCTTCTCGCTGACTACAAACGAAGATTTCTCCCGAGCCACCAATCAGGAAGCAGGCGTCGAATGAATCTCCGATATTGGCGACTGTGCATTTTCACGGCCATACCCTCATATATATATATATATATAAATATATATAAAATATACATATATATATATATTATATATACTATATATCAATAAAAATATACAATAAATAAATAGTATATACAGGTATATATATACATATAATATATTTATTTATATATATATATATAAATAATATTATATATATATATAATATATATACTAATTAATATATAATAAATATAATAAATAATATAGAATAGTAGATAAAAAAATAAATATACACATATATATGTATAATATATATATATACACTATAATAAATATAATATATATATATATATATATTAATCAATATATAATATATTAATAATATATATTCAACTATATATACACACACACACACACACAGACACTCTACACGCACACACACTCACATAAACATACCAACACACACACCACACACACAACACACACACACACACACACATATAATATAAATAATAATATAATATATAAACAATATATACATAATTATCAATAAATAGTATACATATATATATAATAAAATATATATAAATATACATAAAAATAATATATGTAACAATTATATATATATATATATATATAACTTCATATATATATAGTAATATATAATATTATATAATATATATATGTGTGTGTGTTTGTGTGTGCGTGTGTGTATGTGTGTTTGTGGATATATTTAATATATATATATATAAATATATAATATATAAAATAATATATATAATATAACATATACTGTATATATAATACATATATATATATATATATATAATATATATATATATACATATATATAAATATACTCAGTAATATATTTATATATATAGTTATATATATATAAATATAATATATATACTATATATAATAACTAATACAATCTGTGTGAGTGTGTGTGTAGACGAGAGCAGACACATTTGTCTGTGTGATATAATACGTACAATATATATATATATAATATAAATAAACATAATATATATATATAATATATATACTATATATATATATATGATCTTATGTTTAATATATCATATAAATAATATTACTATATAATCTATGATATATAAATATATATATATAATCATGTAGGTATGTATGTTTAATATATATCATTATATATATATGATCATAGTATATATTTATATATATATACTAATATATATACATATATGTATACATATATAAACATTCATACATACATATAATTATATAATATATATTATATATATAACTATATATATTATATATATATAATATCTATACTTAATATATATAAACAGTAATATATCCACACACACAAACACACACACACACACACACACTCACACGTCACCACACACATATATATCAATATTACTAAGTATATATATATAGTATATTTATATACTTAAATATTTAAATTATATATTGTAAATATTTAAATATATATAATATTACATATAAATCTATACAATAAATATAATAAATATAATAAAGAAATAATATATAAATAAATTATAAATAACATATATATAAACATATTAATATAGTTTTTTGAAATTATATATATATATAAATATATATATATATAAAATATATATATAATATACAGTATAATATCCACTCACACCACTACACACACACTAACAACAAAGCACGACAACCCACACACAGCACACACATACACATAATATATTTATATAATAATACTCATATATTTTAATATATATATATATAATATATATATAATAATATATAAACATATATATATATATATATATAAAGATAATATATTATAAATAATATTTATATATATTATATATAATATAATGTATATATATTATATATATATAAATTAAAATAACTATAATACATATTATATATATTTTATATAATATATATATATAAGTAATATATATATATACACTATACTTCTAATTATATATACTATTAGTGATGTGTATTTATACAGTGTGTCAGTGTGTAGTCTATACAATCATGATATGATTTATATAGAAATAATCTCTATATAATATACTACAATAATATATATTAAATATATATATATATAATGTAAAAAATAAATACATATATATATATTGTCAGCTGTGTGTATGTCTAATACAATATGTAAAATATAAGCTTCATATATATACTATAAATACGCTCTAATATATAAAAAATATAATATGATATTTGCTAAATGTATAATTATACTACAAATGAGGCGCACAGAGGTATTAAGGAGACAAACTGATACCCAAAGACCAAGTTCACAAAAACAAACATTTACACCATTTACACAGCCCCTCCCCTACCCCCTCTCACCCCAACCCCCCAAAAAGGTACCCCAGCATCTCCGCGACCCCGACCCCTTTAAAGAGTAATGTTGGGCCAAAAAGGCGAGAAAGACGGCGTCGCCCACGCGAGCCCCCCCCCCTGTTTCTTGACTAACGACCGTCATTCTTTTCTTCCAGTGCTATAAATCACACGGGTAGGTCCTCGCCTGGTAAACCCTTCTAACCTGCCATTACCACATTGTCTCTCTCTCTCTCTCTCTCTAAATAAAAAAGAGAGAGAAAAAAAAAAAAAAAAAAAACGCACGAAAAAAGGGAAACCCTCTGGACTTGACTAATGGCTCGGGACATCTATGCCAGGTGTCGCTGACGTCGCCGCGTCCCGTCGTAAGCATTAGTGTCATTAGCGCCATCAACGAGAGCGGCATCAGAGACGTCCTCGACCCGAGCGGTATGCCCGGACTTTTGATGAGCTTTTTCTTCAGTCGATGGCGTTCGAGGGACAGGGGAGGGGGAGGGGGGGGGGTCGAGGAGGATAGGGGCGAGGGAAAAGAGGAGAGGAAAAGGGGAGAAGGAGGTAGGGGCTGGGGGTACAGGCAAGAGAGAACAGGGAGAGAGTGGGGATTGGTAGGGAGGGGGTTATAGGGCACATACACACACACATCAATTTATCTATTGATCTATATATCTATCTGTCTACCCATTATATATATATATATATATATATATATATATATATATATATATATATATTATATCTATATATATAAAACACTACACATAGATCATATATTTATGTATGTGTCTGTGTACATAACAACACATACATATACAAATATAGATATATAATTTATATATATATAATATATATATATATATATGTGTGTGTGTGTGTGTGTGTGTGTGTGTGTGTGAGTGAGTGTGTCTGTGTAATGGGTGTGTGTGTGTGTGTGTCGTGTGTGTGGTGTGTGTGTGTGTGTGTGTGTATAAAGTAAAATATGATATATATATATCTTATATAATCCAATATAGAAAATATAAAATCAATAATATATATATATATAAGATTATGTATATAATATACATATACATCATAAGCACTTATAATATATATCTATATATATAATATATATATATATATATATATATATATATTATAACAGAATTCATTATAATCATAAACACAACACACACACACACACACACACACACACACACACACACTAATTTATTTCTCTCTCACACACACATCCTCTATCATCCAGTCTACGGGTCATACCATCAGCCGGAACAAGAACAGGTAATCCAACACCAGCCAAGGAACGTTCTGCCTGCAACACAAATAGCACTATCCCATACAACAGGTTGAACAACTCATATTACGACGAAACAGAACGAGGTTTCTGCAATGAAACGCGGGAATTCCGAGCTGTCGTCTTTACGTTATGATGTTACACGTACACGATGCACGACTGGTACATGTAAAACACACTTATTCTGATTAATGCCTTTCTCATTAATGTTCGATAGTAGTGATATATGATTATGTGATTGTTACATTGTAGTTACTTGACCTATAACAGGTTTCATTATCTATCATCAGGAACCATAAAGCAAGACCGTGTTCACTTGCCGCTCTTAATTCCTTTTCTGAATTCATTTTCATCTAATTCGGCTATCTTTACTTTCACTTTGTTTGTTTTCTTAGCTCCCAATCATCCTAGAAGTTTTTTTTCCAGATAAGACATCAGAAAACTGCAAAAGGCAGGATCAAAATTGTGCAGAAATCCATGAAAAAGATAAACACCCCTTCTCATCAAACGAGTAATATTGATGGACAAATAGAATGAATAAATAAAATGGTTAGAGATTCACGGGGCTGGCGAGCTGTAACGATGGAAATGGTAGGATAGGTCGGGGTTGTTTTTACATCGGGATTCCTAGGGCTGTTGCCGCATTAACAAAATTCTCCGTCAATTAAACAAATCTCTTTGTTATGCAGCGCTCTAATGGCAAACTCATGCTCAGTAATATTACCACCACGCTGTTGCAAGGCTTCTCCTCCATGGCTCCTCGTTGACCAGGTCATCTGTGATACGCTATTTGCAGTTGATCATACAGCGGGCCATCTATGCTCCGTCATTAGTTGTGGTAACCCCCGCGCGGTTCCAAGGGCGAGACAACATCCAGAGATCCTCACACTGATCATCGTAGCTCTCCAGCTCACCGACGCTCTGTTGGGGCTTTCGAAACATACCTGTGCAACCCTATATGTTCTCTTGATAACTGCTACGAACCCCTATTATATAACCCATTGGTAAACCTGAGATGACCTGTAATTGCTTACCAATGCAATGAATGTTCGACAGGAATCACATCTGGTTCCCATCCTCCCATCCTACACTGTATCTCCTCACGACCTTCAGAGGACTTCATCTAGCCTTACAGTGTTCTCCAGCTAAGTACGTAGTTAACGACCTCATCACACCGTGAGCAAAGAAAAGCAACAAAGAAGTAATCAACCTCGTATACGCTCGAACAAACACAACGGCACTCATCCCGAGTGAATGTAATTTGTCCAACCACAACACTCGGCAAACAAGGGCTTATTGATCTCACTTACTAGATAACCACGAGCCATGGTAATCATCTTATCCTCAACTTACTGTATTATCTTAGACTTACAAAACATATAGGATATCTCTAACAACACAAAATAAATGAAAAATGAGACTTATGGTCAACACTAAAGACAATATATCCGTCAACAGAACATTTTAAATCCAGGTGACACCATCATATTGTGAAAATACTGCAAATATTCCGTACATGTTTCGAGAGTACAGAGATTTCCCAAACACCTTAAACAAATGAAATCACATTATATATTCATTCTTACCTTAAGAAAAACTAACAACGATAAATGGATCCATGTTGATACTGATTTAACAAAACTAAGCTCACAGCAAATACATTGTTTACATTGAACTCATTATGCAAATTGCCTTTTACAAAATTTGCTTTGAAATATTCGGCTTTTCATTCTACCTGTAATAAACAATTACATCATGAATAGAATCTACATTCAGAATTTGCTACAATTCTCCATTTTGTGTTTTCAACTAATTGTTGATAACGGAATATTAAATAACCATAAAGAATTACCACTTGCGTTTATCCTTCGAGCTATGAAAGAGCCAAAGCTTAATGGGCTTTGAAATCGCATGAAACTAATTATATAAATTTTAGTATATGTGTAAATGTCTATAACTCTATCTATCTAACCATCTTTCTCTCTCCCTCTCTATCTATCCATCTATCTGTGTGTACATACACACACAAGCGCGCGCACACACACACACACACACACACACACACACACACATATACCATCATATATATATATATATATAATATATATATATATATATATATATATATATATATATATAATATATATTCAATATATGTGTATATATATGTATATATTATACATATATATTTATAATATATATACTGTAAATTATGTATATATATATATTGATATATATATATATATATATATATATATATAGATATTTATTTTATATATATGTGTGTGTGTGTGTGTGTGTGTGTATGTGTGTATATATATAGTAATATATATATATATAATAAATTTGTATTTTATATATATATATATATGTGTGGATATGTATATATATACATAATATACATATACATAATACGCACACACACACCCCACACACACACACATACAACGTATAAGTCCCTAAGCGCGTCCCGTGTACATGAATGAACGGCCGCGTTCTTGGTATTCTAAGAAGCGCGGGTTCGTGGCAAAAAGCGGGTTGGCAAAGTCGTGGAAAAGTATTAGAACAATCGGTGGAAAACTCCGTGACAAGGGAGGGGTTAGGCTAGTCGCACAGAGTAGTTATATCGGTCTGAAAAAAGCAAAATAACTGGTAAAAAAAAAAAAAAAAAAAAAAAAACTTTTTTTTACCAAGGGACCTTCCTATGAACTAGCCATAACTACGATTGGAAAGTTAATATCTATATTGGATATATTAGGCTCATTGCCCCTAGCCTTTGGATTACACAACCTTTGTTCGAAAAACATGGATTCTCATGCTGATTTTGAGTCTTGCTATTACCATATGTTGGCTGGACTTTTGGAAGGAGAGTGAAGTTAAAAGGAATGGTAAAAAGTAGTCAAGTAGTTAAAGTATATATGATTATATGAAATATGTCATACATTAAATCTATATGTATGTATATATTAAAGATACGCCATATAATGTACAGTATATACAGAGACAAAATAAGGAAGATCTATTACCATAAACATCACGATCCCTCTCATCCCCTTTGTTTGATTACGAATGCTTAGTAGTGAATTACAACGGCGCGGTCCAGGAAATGATATGTCAATTCTTTAACTAGGAACAAGTACAACGATTTGGATTCATACCAAATTGTCATTGATCTTTAGTTAGTGCTAACTCCTATGATTATAGTCTTACTCTTATGAATTTTGTCGTTTGGACAGATGCATCCATCTGAAACATGTTTAACTGTTGAAACGGCCGAATGAGTATTCAGACCTGAAGCAGAGCTAACGCAACCACATATACATATATACAATATATATATATATAATATATAGTATATAATATAAAATCTATATATATATATTATATATAAATCATATAGACAATATCAAGAACATATATATAATACATCTATACATATATACGTATATACACATATATATCGTAATATATATAATATAATAAATATATATATATATATATATATTATATATATATATACATATATATATAAACTAATATATAGACATATAGAAGCAGAGAAGCCGAGAATCGTAAATATATATATATACGTATAAATATATATATATATATACTATATATATAGTATCAATATATATAGATATTTCATCTATCTTGTATATATTATATTATATATATTTATTATATATATATGTATATATATATATATATATATATATATATATATATATATATATATATATATATACACACAAAAAGTATCGTAACTTTCATATCAACATTTTAAT
>NW_028234409.1:14152787-14155287 GCF_977035675.1 Penaeus japonicus | reverse complement strand
TTATAGATGCACTGTAATTGCAAGTTGATGGTATGATCTTTCCGAAGCTCGAGAAAGGGGGGAAGGAGTACTCTGTCGCGGTCTGATGTGAAGACAGCCTCCCGATAATCATGCTTTTGATAAGGCAACAGTTTAATGTTACTCTAGATTATATGTTCTCACATGAACACCATTCTACCTGAATAAAACAATTTGAGTGTGGTGCTCCCCAAGATGGTGATGTGTCTGGAATTGCATCGCCGTCTGCTACAACCCAACGTTCATATCTTCAAATAGCATGCTTATAAGAAGCTTTCCCGGAGGTGGTCACGCCATTGATACCCCAACGTGTGCAGCGCCAGAGCGCATCACCGCCAAGGTCCCGCCCTCGACGGAAGAAGCAATCCTCGCCGACGTAGGAAAGTGGGTGAGGCGCCTCTGACTTACGCACCTCTCGGGCTTTCTCTCTCAGCAGTCACAAGGCTAGCCGAGGCACCACCGTAGTCACGACGATAGGTAGTACACCGGTAAGCCCCAGATGGCTCAAGAGACCGCCTTTTTACCTCCCACGCGACCCTTCGAGAGCCGAATGCCTCCTTTTGCCGAGTAAACAGAATGACAAATGGGCCGCCCTCCACACATTCTTCCCGCCTCCCTGACAGCTGGCTTCCTGTCACTGTCTCTCCACGTTTACTCACGTGCTGGTTGAGCCAGTCTCTTTCTCTTTTCTTTTCCCGATCTTACCCTTCCCTCCTATCCCGTCTCACTCCCTCTTTTTCTTACCCCTTTGACTGACTTGCGTTTACGCAGACAACGTATCTACACCATGCGTTCATCAGTCAATGTGCTTAAATAAAGAGAGGGATATTGCGCTTGCACCCACATCTTCTACAAATATGCTTATCCCTCACCCTATTTGGTGAACCTCGGTGTCGTTGGCCATATGTGCGGGCCCATTGTATTCCTAACAGAAGGCATGGGGAAGCCAACCAGCCATTGCAGTTCTCAGCAGAAATATGATTGACTAAAAGTACCGCCTTTGGCCTCGACTTCATTTTCGTGGGAATTGCGAGCAACATATGCATTGTCAGCCGTGACACCAAGGCTGTGGTGAAGTTGGAGGTACCTTTAGCTGTGTTTTTACTGCCTTGTTAAACATTTCAAAATTGTTTTTTCTATGGACATAAAAGTAGATTTAAATTTTCATTCTCAAAAATGTAAATACATTTACACATCTGAATCCACACACCTACACACACACACACACACACACACACACACACACACACACACACACTCACGTACTCACACACATATATGTATATATAATATAAATATAGATATTTATATATATATAAGATATATATATATATATACTATAACATATATACATATGTATATAATAAAAATAAATATAATATAAATATATAATATATGACATATGATAAATTTATATACACACACACACACAGACATACACACACACACATCACACACACACGCACACACACACACACACACACACACTCACTCACGTACAACACACACATATATGTATATATATATATTATATATATATAATATATATATATATATATATATATATATAATATATTTATATATATACATATATACATATAATATATATATATTATATATATATATATAATATATATATATATATATATATACATACAACACATATACATATATATATATATATATAATATATATATATATATATATATATATATAATATACATATATATATACATATATTTATACATATATATATAATATATATATAGATATATATATATATATATAATATATATTAAATAGTATATATATTCATATATATATATATATATATATATATATGTATATATATATACATACATATACATATACATATATAGTAAGAGAGAGAGAGAGAGAGAGAGAGAGAGAGAGAGAGAGAGAGAGAGAGAGAGAGAGAGAGAGAGAGAGAGAGAGAGAGAGAGAGAGAGAGAGAGAGAGATAAAAGGGTATAAATGAGACTGAATATTTTCACAACACAAGAGATGTAATTTACGCGTTTCGGGTTACCCCGTCTTCAGAACTACATGCTACATCAAGCTTACATGAACATATATATATTAGTCAAGAGCTGACGACCCAGCTGATTCCAGTGATCTCTCGCTCGTTGTCCGCATGATAGACGTTGCCGCGATCTTGGATAATTTGAAGCGATCCGACGCTGTGTTCATGTTCTCCTCCGTCGCGATGTATGCAGCTTCCGTCATTTTTCTCTTTAATTTATTTAATCCTTCATGGATCACTTTGGCACGTTTCCATTCTGGTAGATGTCCCGCTTCATCTACGTGTACCACCATGGCGTTGGATGTTCTGTGGTGTCGGACGTCAGCTCGATGCTCACTAATCCTGATGCTGAATCCACGTCCTGTTTCACTATAATATGCTATCTCGCATTCGCCGCTTGGCATGCTTTATAAGGCGCTGTCAGGATTCTTTGTGGACG
>NW_028234409.1:14120287-14122787 GCF_977035675.1 Penaeus japonicus | reverse complement strand
CTTTTGAATAAAGGATATAAATAAAATAAAATAAAGATACATTCAAATATGTGTGTGTGTGTGTTTGTGTGTGTTTGTGTGTGTGAAAAATACATATGAAAAATACAAAGAAAAAGATAAAGAAAACAATAAAACAATCACGAAAAAAAAAAATCATTCCACTCCTGGCCTACCACTAGATAGAGCGAAGAATGCTAAACCTACGAAGAATTCGACGCTGCTTTTGTAACTCTCGCCGTTCAAAGAAGCAGGCACTCACGGCGGCGGAGCAAGAGGAAGGAACGACATCTTAAAGTAGTTCAAGAAGAAGGAAACCTCCTCTTGAGACTCCTTGGGAAGAAAGGAAACTCTGGTCTCAAGAAGGTCCCTCTCCTCGCTTGGAAAAAAAGTGGGCTGTTACATTACACTGTACACGTTTTGTGCATTTTGTATCTTGCTCTTTTTTGAAGGTCAAGTGCATGGTTTAAGAAGCTGCATCTAGAGGCATAGATATGCATGGTGATTTGTATCAACTTTGCCATACCTATTTATCTATCAGTCTGTCTATCTGTCTGTCTGTTCGTTGTTTTTTCTATCTTATTCTGTCTGTCTGTCTGTCCATTTATATATCTATCTGTCCATTTACTTATTTACTTTTATATGGACATTGAAATGTAGATAGATCGATCGATAGATAAGTTATAGAAGATATGATATGGAGCAGATATCAGTTTTACTACGCTCATAACATCATTGGAAGGTTATGGCCACTAAATGTATGCAACCACGCATTAACGCCTTTAATCCATGCTATCAGAAACGTAATTGCAGAGTATTGCATCCTCGCGTCTGCATTTCAGATTTTGATAGCTAACTTGCCTTGCCATCGTCATATTTCCACAAAATTATTTCAACATAAAAAACATATTTCCAAACAAACATATGGCATTTACACACATATACACACACATACCCCCCTGCCCCCGTTACACACACACATGCTAACCCAATATCTTATTATTTGATATAGTTATGTTATAAGGATAACTAAGCGATAATGATGACGATTAATACATTCTTTACTTTTACTACCATCACTATTCTTCATATCATTATTACTGCTGTTCTTCTTATTATTATCATTACTGTTATTGATACTCTTATTGTCATTATCATTATTATCATTACTATTATTATTTATTAATCTTATTATCATCATTACTTTTATCCTCACAACCATAATCATTTACATCACCATTTTCATGACCATCAGTAATGAATATAATAATGATAATCATTAACTCTATTTGGATTATCTTTACCATTGTTATTATTATTGTTAATATCACTGATATTATCAATATTATTGTTATTGGTATCATTATTTTCTTATCATTATCATTACTCTTATTATTATCAATATCATTATCATCATTGTCATTAACATTAGTATTATCATTTTTATTATATTTTTTATTATTGTTATTATTACTATAATCATTATTACTATCATTGTTATCATTACTATCCTCATTAATATTAGTAGTATCATTGTTGTTGTTACCATGTAACTTTATTATTTTCATCATTATTATTATCATATATTGTTGGCAATTACATCCATGATAATCATTCTCATCATCATTTTTATTAGTATAACTATCGTTATGACTATTGCTGGTATTGTTAACATTACTTCTTTTCCGAAATTAAAAGAAAATCAGACTACCGTGCGTAGGTATAAGATTGAATGTCCATGACAGACAGCGCATAGCGTGACATGAAGCCGAATAGGAAGGTTGTGGCAGTTGGAGTTCCACGAAAAAAGAATTCGAAAATTGCATTCCACATAAGCTGTAATCATAATAACAAAAGTGATGAGTCATTTGGATGGAAAATACTGCCTGTCAAGAAATCGGAGAATAAGACCATGAGATATTCATTTTCCTTCGCGAGCCTCATGATGTGCAGTGTCTTTGACTTACTTAAAGGCAGTGCATGCCATCTTCTGCACTACGTATAGATTGATATTTTAATGTTGATCCAGGAGAGTCAGGGCATATCCTATTATATACATGCTTACAAATTGATATTCGATCATTAATCCAGGACATTCGGACAAGGACTAATAATGAAATAGTGGAAATGAAAAAGAAACACAATGCAAAGAACCAGACAGCAATAAGGAAGTGCCTGACATAATCATGAACAAGTAAGGGAAGAACAAGCTAGCAGGGGGAATGTGGCAAAATGTGCAAGCATCTTAAAGTATCTTGAGGCTTGGAAAATGGGGTGGCTAATGTGTGTTCACGGAGAAACTGTTCAGGAATTGAAAATTGTTATTAGCAGAGAATGGTATTCAAACACAAGTAAGACGAGCGTAGACCCCCCCCCCCCAAAAAAAAAAAAAAAAAAAAAAAAAAAAAAAAAAAAAAAAAAACTATGAATGAGACATTGAGCTTTCACATGTATAATAAAACCAACAAATAAAATTAATATGAATGATAAACAAGCTTAGTCC
>NW_028234409.1:14085287-14090287 GCF_977035675.1 Penaeus japonicus | reverse complement strand
TATTAACAAAAATGTGGATGGTTTGTTTGTCGATCACTTATAGTAGTTATTGTATATCTATTCTCTATATTTTTATTTTCCCAAAGTTATTTTTACAACCCAATTCATATGTGTATACGATGCGTGAGCACACACACACAGACACACACACACACACACAGACACACACACACACACACATACACACACACATACATACCTGTACATACATACCTGTACATACATACACGCGCACACACAGGCACGCACACATGTACACACATATACAAAAAACAACAACAAAGACAAGTAGATATAGAGAAAACGATAATAAAGATAATACGAAAAGAAGAAAAAACGAGAGCGATAATCAGAGACCGAGATGATGTCTGTATGACTTTCTACTCCTTTTAATGTCTGACTTCCTACTCCTCTGACATCTGACGTCTTACTCATGTTGTTGTCTGATATACTCCACCTCAAGCGTCCGATGTTTGACTTACTCCTACCACGTGTCATGCCATCCCTTTTTGACTTCCTCTTACTCGGTCTGGTTTCCTCCCTCCCTCTACCGTCTGACTTCCTCCTCCTCTGGCGTCTGTTTTTCTCCCTCTGAAGTCTATCGCCATCCGTATGTCTTACTTCTCTGACGTTTGAGATCCTCCTCCTGTAGTATCTAATCCCCTCCCTGTCTGTTAACTGACTTCCTCAGACTCTTCTAAGGTTTGACACCCTCCCATTGAAGTCTGCTCTCTTCCCTATTGCTCCTGACGGCTTTCTTCTCTGACGTCAGACTTCCTCCTCCACTAATATCTAATTCCCTCCCCGTCTGTCATCTGACTTCCTCAACCTACTTTTCTGACGTCTGATATCCTCCGTCTCTGACGTCTTACATCCTGCCACTGACATCTGCTGTCTTTCTTATGGCGCCTGACAGCTTCCGTTTCTGCCGTCTGACTTCTTCCTCGTCTGATATCTATTATCCTCCCGATCTGACGACTGACTTCTTCCCTCTGACGTCTGCTTTCGTCCCTATAACGCCTAACTCTTCCTCTTCTAGTATCTAATTCCCTCCCCGTCTGACTTCCTTCTCCTCGGACATCTGACTTCCTCAAGTCTTTAGGCAGTGGAGTAGACTCAGCCAGCACCAACATTGCCTCGGCCGACGCAAAAGCTATTTAACTTTTTTCATGAATTTTTCTCTCAGTTCCTGATCCTCAATTATCTCAGTGGGGGAAAAAATATCTCGAAAATTGGGTTTACGAGTTACCTAATAACTTCATGCAAAAATTAGGCCACAGAGCGTAAGTGAAAGCGAAAAATAATGGGGGCGCTGGAGGAAAATGCATGCGCGGTTGTTTATAATAATATTCTTAATAATAAGTGCATTGTGGTGGAAAAAACCTGAGGGCTTTGGAAAATAGGAGAGCTAATGAATATATATGAATACATAAAAGAAGCGTGCGCATATTGAGCAAGAACCGGATAGAATCCAATAGTGTGGTGAGTAAAGAAAAAAAAAAGAATCAAAATATGGTAGTCAAAAATATAAAAGAAAGTAAACAGAAGAGAAAAGAACAGAGAGAAAGAGAAAGGCGAACACAAAGTGAAGTGCAAGTGTAAAAATAGAAAGATTAATTACTCACTCTATAAGAAAGCGTCACAAATCTTCTCTAGACTTTTTAAAACTTTCAACTAGTGTTGCCTTCAACGCGTGTTTTGAGTCAACATGAAAATTTATGGGACACATCCATTCTTTGTTGAAAAGATGTTTCATGTGAAATGGACCACCTTTCTGTTCTCCCTCACTTGTTAAAAATGGATGGGTGTTTTATTTACTTATCCTTCATATGTGTTTTATCCAGTGTGTACAGACATACATACATATACATACAATATATGGTTTCATGTGTAGAGAGAGATATGCTGTATATATATCGTTCTATCTACATCTCCATCTCTCTATCTTTCTATTCGTCTATACAAACATACACACACACATATGTATATATATATATATATATATATATATATATATATATATATATATATTTATATATATATATATATATATTGTTGTGTGTGTTGTTGTGTGTGTGTGTGTGTGTGTGTGTGTGTGTGTGTGTGTGTATATATTGTTTTATGTGTGTGTGTGGTGTGTGTGTGTGTGTGTGTGTTTGTGTGTTTGTGTGTGTGTGTGTGTACATATACCTGTATATATATATATATATATATATATATATATATATATATATATATATATATATATATATATATATATATATATATATATGTATTCATATTCATATATGTATATATATATATACATATACATATATATATATATATATATATATATATATATATATATATATATTATATATATATATATATATATTATATATATATATATTATAATATGGATATATATGTATATATATATATATTATATATATATATATATATATATATTATATATATATATATATGTGTATATATGTGTGTGTGTGTGTGTGTGTATTTGTGTGTATGTGTGTGTGTGTGTGTGGGTGGGTGTGGGTTTGTGGGTGTGTTTGCGTGTTTGTGTGTGTGTGTGTGTGTCTGTGTGTGTATGTGTATGCACGTATTTATAAATAGTTCAACGTATGCCTTGTTTGCTTGCAAAATGTTCCAACTTTTATTTTTGTTCAGAATATGTTCATGATTATCATTACGCCGCTTCACACTAAATTAAGCAAAGAGTAGCCACATTTTTTTTTTTTTTTTCATTTCAAATGTTGCATGAATTATATACCTTCAACATTACATGCAGCAGGATTTATTGCGTTTCCCTTTTGCAGCAGCATGCATTTATTGGCATTTATTCTATTCGCATAGTAAAATAGAACCCGAGAGCTTACGAGGTATATACTCTCTTTTTTTCTGTTCGAGAAGATAAAACATATGAGTACACTGTACGATTATATATACTGATGTTTATACACATATATATACTCGTTGCAGTTATCCATTATGTATAAATTTTGAGCTGAGAATCACGTATGCTCTATTCTTAGCTGATACATACAGTATTTAGAAGATACATAAAGATAATAAAGGTAAAAAAAATATATATATTGATTAAACCAGGAAAGTCAAAGTATTTCATCATCTGTGCCAGTCTTAAATCCTTTAAACAATCTTCTCACGGGAGGAATTATCAGGTAAATTCTCAAGTCATTAAGGTCAATGACCGACCCATTAAAAAAGCAACACCTAAGCGACTTCCCACACTCCGCCATGCAATGACCTGCTCATTTGGCTTGCATGAACCACTTCCTTCTCCTGGGTTAATCAAGGGGGAGAGAATAATAGATGTAAAAGCAAGCAGAGTCAGGGGAACAAGGAACATATGTCATAAGACTAAAGACATTTTGGTTATTATCATAAATCATCACTTTCATCTCCATTATCATTGTCATCATCATCATGTTCCTTATTGTTACTATTATTGGTAGACTTTTGTTACTAATATCATTATCAGTGTTAGTATCAACATAAAAATTGTAATAACAGTAAAAGACAATCATGATAATTATAATTATAATAATTACTGGCATCCTTATCACTGCTATTATCATCACACTTATCATTATTGTAATAGTTGACATTATTTGTATCATTATTATCATAACTGTTTGGATCATTATTATTGTTTTGCATTACTATCATCATCATCATCATTATCACCATCTTTAGCGTTACCATTATTATCATTATCATCATCTTTATCATTAGCATTAGCATTGCCATTAATTCTGTTATTACTTTTATAACAAACATCAGTGTTATCACTGTTATTATCATTATGATTATCACTGTAGTTATCATATTGATTATCATTATTAATGTTAATATAACTATTTTAGGCATTCTAATCCAGTCTATAATTATTTTCATAATCATTTTCATTGCTATCATTATCAATATCTCTATTATCATCATCATCATCATTATCACACTCCTTTTATACTTATCATTGTTATCGTTATAATTATCAGTATTATTATCATCAATACTATTACTATTATTGCTATCTTATTTTTTATCATTATTGATATTATGATCATCATTATCATCATTATTGGTATCATTATCAGTATTATTATTATTAATATCATTTTCATTATTATGATTATGATGATGATAATAAAGATGATGATGATCATAGTAAACAATCATAATTATCATCATCATTATCATCAACAATAATATTGCTATCATCACTATTATCCTTAACATTGTTATCATCATCATTAACATTATCATTACTGCTATAATCACTGCCATTAGCATTATCTATAGTAGTAATCTTAGTAACAGCATAATCTTTATCATTATCACTATTCATATTATCATTATTCTATATCTTCACAATCAATATTGTCATCATCATCATCATTATAATCTTTTTGTCATCGTTACTATTAATATAATGACAATGCTCTTTAAAATTAACAATAACCTCCCAGAGAAGAAGAAGAAGAAGAAAATAAAATAGGAAAGAAGACGAGAATTATTTGCATTAATCACAGAATAAAAGCAATTGCAACAGCGACGTCAGGCGAAGGGGGCGTTAAATGCGGCATTGCACCGTGAGTGGGAGCTTTGCAACTGCTAGGGGAATGTGCATGCAGGAACAGGAGGATGGCGACTGAGCATGATAAAATTTACCCTTTTCTTGCATGTTATATCCATGTTGCAACATCCTTAACCATGTATGGAATTGCCTTTACACCAATTAACGATAGGATTTTTACTAATAGTATTTAGAGATCCTTTTTTGCAAATACTTTCATGAGATTCTTTTCTGCAGCATTTTTTTTTCTTCTTTTTTTCATGAGTGCATACAAGTACAATTAGAAATATCTACATAAGAATATTTGTGCGTGCATGTCTGTGTGTATGTGTGTTTGTGTGTGTGTGTGTGTGTGGGTGTTCATGCATGTGTGTGTGGATGTGTTTGTGTGGGTGTTTTTTTT
>NW_028234409.1:14070287-14077787 GCF_977035675.1 Penaeus japonicus | reverse complement strand
TACTCTTAATAACTTTTGTCTTTATTATCATTACCATTACGTTAATATCATCACTATTATCATTGTTATTACTGTTAGCGTTATTGTAATTATCCTTATGGTGATTACCGATTTTTGTTATCATTAGTACTGTTATCATTATGTTTATCATTGTTATCATTATCATTATCTTTATAATCATTATTATCATTCTAGTTGTTGTTCACCATCAATATTATCATCAGCATTATCATTAATATTATCATCATTAGTATCACTTTTGATATCATTATTACTATCATCCTTATTACTATCATCAATAACCTTATTATTAACTTTATCAGTATTAGTATTATCATTACTTTAGCGCAATTACCTTAACTAATATTATCATTATTAGTATTATCATCCTTATTATCGTTATCATTATCATTTCCCTTATCATCATTGTTATCATTATGATTATTATCATTAATATTATTGTCATTGTTATGACTTGGTTTATCATTATCTTTATTACAATTACTATTTTTATTATCATTATCATTATCCTCATTTTCATAACTATCTTTATGATCAGTGTCATCATTAATACCATTACATTTATTATCATCATCACTGATATTGCTTTTGTTATCATCATTTTCAATATTTTACTATTGTTAATATCATCAATATTACTATCACCATTAATATCATCATTATCATAATCATTATTATTGTTATTATCAATATCATCATCATCGTTATCATTATCATTATTGTTATGATTGACATTATTATCATTATCATTATTATTATTATTATTATTATTATTATTATTATTATTATTATTATCATTATTATTGTTACTATTATTATTGTTGTTGTTATTATTTTCATTATTATTACAATTATCATTATTATCATCATCATTGATATTACAGTTGATTTTGCTATATCTATAACTAAACTTTTTCACTTTCATCATCAATATTGTTATTAACATAATCATTATAATCCATATCATTATTATTACTATCAAAATCATCATTATTACCCTTACTAGTGTTTCCATCTTTTTAGTCATTATCAACTGTACTAATCACTAATCAATATCATATTCATTGTTATCATTGTCATCATCTTTATTACCATTAATGTTACTTTCATTATTATTGATAATGATAATTACATCATTACCATAATTATAATAATCATTGATATTGCCATTACTTTATTTTCAATATCATCATCGTTGTTATTGTTATTGTTATTACCATCATGTTTATTATCCTCATTATCATTACCATTATTACTATTATCAATAATATGATTACCATCAATATTTCATCAATATATCATCATCATCACTGTCATTATCATAATCACCATTATCATTACTATCATTATCATTATTATCATTCTCAATTATTATAATTTACAATCATTATCATTACCATCGTCATTGTCACTATTATTATCAATATCATTATTACCTATCGTTATCATAATTGTTACTATCTGTAGTATGAGCATTAGTATCATATCAATCATCATTACTAGTAGCAGTAGTGGTCTTAATATTAATAGTAGTAGTATCATTATACTTATTTATCATATTTTATCATAGTCATCATTACCACCATCATCATCATAATTATCATTACCACCATCATCATCATAATTATCATCATTATCTATTTGAATCATTATCATTATCTTCGTCATAATCATTACTACCAAACTCATCATAATCATGCAAGGTAGCTCTAGTGTTAAATGAAACCATATTATCTTTCTCGACTATCGGAGGTTTCAAGTTTCAAGTTTCACCCTCAGTGCCCAAACTTTTATTGCTCCCGTATTGGCACAGAATTGGCTCTCTCGGTCGAAGCAGGAATGGGCCTAATTCCAGATCAAAGATGATGTAAGGGGCTGAGTCTTTTTAACATATTTTAGAAGTTGCGGTTGTCTCTTTGTCTTTCCTTGACAGGGGGGGATAATAACGATGACAATAACAATGGTAATGAGGATAAAAGTAATGACGATAATAGTGGTAATATATATGATGATATTGATAACAATTATGATGCTAATAAAGATAATCATAATGATGATGATGATGATTATAATGACATTGATAATTATAATGATAATGCTGATGATGATGGCAATATCAATTATGATAATAATAATGATAATGAGGATGTTATTACTATAATCGCGATGATGATAATGATAATAGTGATATTGATGATAATGATAACAATGATATTGATAATGATAACAATGATATTGATAATGATATTGATAATAAGGAAAACAAGACCAATAATGATGATAATAATAATGATAATGATAAAGATAGCGATGATAATAACTATAATGATAATAAGGATAATGATAATGATGGTAATAATAATAACGATGATAATAATAATGATAATAATAATGATGATAATCAAGGAAGGGACTATAGCTGTCATTAGCTCCTTGTCATACTTTCGCTATGCATGACATCGGTGTATGGTTGATGCTCAAGATTTCTGAAATTCGCATGTACTGTTACGTACAAAGCAAAGTATAACCACATTTTTTTTTTCTAATGGCCTATCTCGAGTAGCCAAAAGGAATATTGTAACATTCAATTAACCCTCCATTGTGTTTGTTTAAGTTATAGTCACAGTAACATGTCCAGTGGAATTTCACTCATTCTTATTCATTAGCAAATTTTCCAGGATGAAATCGGTCGTAACACTGTATACTAAATAATAAAAAAAATATCCGAAATAAGTTACATAAAAGTAGGTAATGGAAAATTTACGCCAGGTTTCACATTTCATATTTCACATAAAATTTTCAAAAAAGAAATGTTCTGTGGTGTAATGGTGAAATGTAGCCGAATGTTTTGAAGAAACTATTTTCCTTTTTTAATGTGTATAGTTTAAAGCTTTTTGGGTAGACACAGTAATAAAGAACAGCAATCAGAGTTGCACCGGTGTTTGACCATTGTAATAAAAATAGTTTGTAGGCAAAATGATTAGCAATAACGGTAGTAATAAGAAATAATGATAGCAATAATCATTACTATCGAATTTCGATGATAATGAAATTAATGATAGTAATAGTGATATTGATAATGATAATGATAACAATAATAAAAAAATGCAATGATGATAATAATGGTAATAATGATAATGATAATGATATCAACAATAATAATAATTACCATAATGATAATGATAATAGTAATGATAATAATGATAGCAATAAGAAAAATAAGACGACAATGAAGACTCATGATAATAATAATGAAGATAATAATGATACTAATACTATTAATATCATTATTATCATTATTATTATCATCATTATTAATATCACCAGTGATAGTATCAATATCTATATTGATGATAGAGAAAGTAATAGTAATAGCCAGGAAAACAATAATGCTATCAATATCACTGATGATTATAATGATAATTGTAATTATGATAATGATGATGATGATCGTTATGGCAAAGTAATTATCATATCAGTGATAATATCATGATCCTAATAATGATAGTGATTATGATATCATTGATAACAACTTCTTATTGTCATAAATAAAACATAAAACATGAGAGACTAGTGCAGAAAGCATGAGTGTATACAAGATTACCAATGATAATGGTAACAATAAATCAAATTGATAAAAAGGATAATTCTGATGATAACGCTAATGATGATAATAATGATTACAGTGATACTGATAATAGCTGTAATAGTTAACAGTCGTAATTATAATAACATTATAATAACAACTATAATAACAATAACAACAACAATTATAACATAATAATGATAATGATAAAAGCAATCATGATGATAATTATTATCATTACCATTACAATTGTTGTTAATAACATTATCATAATTGTAGTAATAACAGTGACAATAATGTTATTTTAATCATAACAACAACAATGATAATGATAAAAACATCAGTGATAATAAAAGTAGTAATAATGAAGATGAGGAGGAGGATAATAATTCTAATAAGAATAATGATAGTGAGGATCATTACGATAATTATGATTATAATAAAAATAATGATGACAATAAGAGTGATAACTACAACTGTAGTACCATTAATGACAATGATAATAATACTAAAGATAATAGGAATATTAGAAAAAATAACAAAAATGACAAAAATAATGGTAATATTAGCAAAAAATAACACTGATAATAGTAATAAAAGTTATGGTGATAATGATGATAGTGATAATGATGAAAGTAACAAAGATAGTAATGATAATGATGATGATATGGAAGATAGTGAAAATGATAATAATGATATTAGTTATACATAAACACATTTGAGTAATCATTAATATAATCTTTTAAATCAATATCAACAAAGCACATTAAAACGGATGCCATTGCCAGAAACCCCTACCACTGTAATATTTGAGTGTAACCAAAATATACAAGTATTTATTCTAAAAAAGTTAAGACCCAAAATACGTGACAAATGCGTAAGCCACTGCGGTCCTGGTACTTGGAGTCTAAACACAGTAATGATTCTCAGCACGCAACTTTATATCATATGTGGTGGATGATTTATAAAGAAGATGCGTGTAGATGATTGACCTAATTGTTTAACGTGCATAAAGAAGCGAATCTGAACCACAGATTAATAATCACCCTTAATGTATTGAGATTCTTTGAAGTAGTTTGTTTGCCGTGCAACTATTTTCGGATACCAGATTATAGTGGTCTAACAATAACTCTTAACTGAGGGCTAAATCAAATGCGAAATGACGGAAAGGCAACGTACAGTATATAAGCCAAGGAAAGTTCTGATTTTTCTTAACAAACGGACTCTAACCTCTCTTGGTGAAATACATGAAGTTATAGTGCGCTTCTCTTCCACTTCGAAAACTCCACTACGATTATATTCCCTCCGCAGAAGTTGCATAGTAAGGGCGGCTTGTGGAATTTTATCCAAACTTCATATAAAAATCAGTAGCAAGAGCTCGCGATACGATAGCTCTTACAGGGGTTATTATGAGGTCAAGCTTCTGTTTAAAGTGGGGTTCATATATCTCAATTTCATTCGGTGCAGCAGCCAAGAAATGTCAAAACAGGGATTAGGAAAACGTGTGTTGATATTAGGTTTGAATGATGTAACCGAGCATCTCTGAGGTCGTAAAGTGGCATTTCTCATTTTGTAAAGCAATATTACGATCTCCTGAGTGAACTTGCTCGAAGGCAAACACGCGCAGAGATATGTGTGTAATAACAATGAGAGATCAGGGAGGAAGGGAGAGATGAAAAACGAATATGATGAGTATAGAAAAGAGAGAGGAGGGAGACTTGGGAAGTGAGAAGGGTGAGTATGGGGGAAGAAGAGAGAGAGGGAAGGAATGGAAAACACTCAATTAAGCTTCATAACTTGTACACTAGTGTAAGTGAGTGAATACAAACTCCCCTTTGATTGCTTTCTACTTGTTATACATGTTTGGTGCTTTATTAGTTATTTGTTGGAAAGGAAAATTTCAAGCTTAGAAATCCACATATTATAATGTTTAAATGAATGAAAACGATCATACGCACATATTCGTACATGTCTACAAGCATTAATGAATACATGCATACATCATAATATATATATATATATATATATATATATATATATATATATATATTATATATGTGTGTGTGTGTGTGCGTGTGTGTGTGTGTGTGTGTGTTTGTGTGTGTATACATATGTTATGTATATATAATATATATATATATAAACACATTATATATATATATATTATATATATATTATATATATAATTATATTATATATATATATATATATATATAGATATATATATATATATATATATATATATATATAAGTGTGTATGCGTGGATAAAAAATGTTTATACATACACACAAACACACACACACACACACAAACACACACACACACACACACACACATACACACACACACACACACACAAACAACACACACACACATACAAACAACACACACACATATACACATACACACAACACATATATATATATATATATATATATATTATATATATATATATATTATGATATATATACATTTATAAATATGTATATATACATGTATATACATATGTATATATACATGTATATACATATGTATATATACATGTATATACATATGTATATATATATATGTCTACAAATGTATAAATAGGTATATATATATATATATATATATATATATATATATATATATATATATATATATCAATGTAGATATATTTATATAAGATAATGTTTAACGCCATAATTAAAACGTTTCAAAAGCGAAAATGTTTTGCGATTGGTTCAGCTTAAACGAGGCTATAAGGGGATATTGGTGATTTACCGGAATTATAAATATTATTCGTATTCTAGTTTATTGCTGAAAGAGATGATGGTGATTGGGGAATCGGTAAGGAATATAAGCCGACATAAATTCATGATTGCTTCTGTCTTGGGAAAGCAAATGTCATAATGTATGATTATCATTCCTATACTTTGTATTTTTATCTTCATTGATGTTGGTGTTATCATTAGTATTGTTATCACTATCATTACTGTTACTATTATCATTGTTATTGTTATTGTTATTGTTATTATTATTACTATCATTACTATCATCATTATCGTAATCAGTATTGCTATCATCATCATCAATATCAATATTCTATGATTATCATTATCATCATCATCATTCTTATTATCTTTATCATTATTATTATTATTATTTTCATCATCATTATTATCATTTTCATCATTATTATTATTATTATCATTTTTCCGATTCTCATCATTGTCAGTAGTATCATTATAATTATTGTTGTTCTTCTTACTATTAATATCCTCCTCCTTATTATTGGTGGCGTTGTTGCCGTTAATGCCGATACAATCATCACTATATTTTTATTGTATATACATACACACTCATACACATACATATATGTGTATATATGTATATATACAGTGTACATATATATATATATATATATATATATATATATATATATATATATATATATATATATATATGTGTGTATGTTGTGTGTGTGGTGTGTGTGTGTGTTGTGTATACATGAATATATATATATATACATATATATATATATATATATATATATATATATATATATATATATATATATATATATACACATATATAGATATAGATATATATGTATGCATATATGTATATATATATGTATGTATATATATATATATGTATATATATTGTAAGGGTTCTGTGAGCACAAGGGATCCCGCTAGGCTAAAACTGGGCCCCGTTTGGTCCCTCAAAAGAAAAAAAAAGAAAAAAAAAAAGAAAGAAAGAAAAAAATTATCCCCTCCCAGAATCGATTACTCGGGTGCCGGTGTAGAGGTTACATGTTGGAGAAATAATAAGAAAATTATAGCAAAAGCGTCATTAGTAGTAATGCCAGCAGTAACAATCCCAATAAAAGTGATAATCGTAAATAAAA
>NW_028234409.1:13965287-13967787 GCF_977035675.1 Penaeus japonicus | reverse complement strand
TTCCTGGTTCACTGTATCCCCCAGCTGCTGGGAGATCAGTACAGGTGGCAGTCGACGCGACTCTGAGTTTTATCCAATCTTATCTATTATGGATAATAACTAGGTATGTTACATCTGGTACTGTAACGTTATGTATGTATATGTATATATATATATATAGAAATATATATATATATATATGTGTATATATGTGGATATATATATATGTGTGTGGGTGTGTGTGTGTGTGTGTGTGTGTGTGTGTGTGTATGTGTGTGTGTGTGTGTGTGTGTGTAGATATATACATACATATACATATATATATACATATATATATATATATTATATATATATATATATATATATATATATATTATATATATATATACATACATGCATACACACGCACACACACATACATATATATATATATATATATATATATATATATATATATATATATATATATATATATATATATATGTATTTGTGTATACACAAATACATATATATATATATATATATACATATATATATACATATATATATATATATATATATATATATATATAATATATATATATATGTATTTGTGTATACACAAATACATATATATATATATATATATATATATATATATATATATATATATATATATATTTAAAAAACGAAATTGACTTCATAATCACCAATAGGCGTGACATTGTACAAGACGTAACCGTTATCAATAAAGTAAATGTCGGTAGCGACCATAGACTGGTCAGGAGTAGAGTAAAGTTACAGCTAAAAAGGGATTGAAACAAGCTCATACAGAAGCCTCTCGTTAATCTAATCAACATTAAGAATAGGGCGACGGAATTCAGTATCAACATCCGAAACAAATACTCAGCTCTGGAAGAAGATCTTGACATAGACCAATTGAACGACCAATTCAGTGAGATATTAACGGAAGCTGCACTTGGAATAGGGGGTGAAGATGAAAAAGAAAAGTTCAGTAAGCTTTCGGTAGAGACAAAAGAGCTTATGAAACAGCGTAGGGACATGAAAATAACATCAATCAGAGACAAGATAGAATCAACAGAGCTGACTAAGACGATAAACAAGAAAAAGAAAGAGGATGTACGCAAATTTAACATACGAAAAATAAACGAAGCTCTGCTTGCCGACACCAGCCTTAAGGCAACAAAGAGGAGGCTCGGAATAGGGAAAAGCCAAATGTATGCAGTAAAGAAACCCAACGGAGAGGCGACATACAATAAAAATGAAATTATCAAAGTAATAGAAGACTTCTATCGCAACCTATACCACTCAAACGACCAACCACATACGGAGATAAACACAACAATTGGAGATGTTCCAAACATCACGGTAGAGGAAGTAAATAGGGCACTAAAAAGCATGAAAAGAGGAAAAACACCAGGAGAAGACGGCATTAGTGTAGATCTTATTCAAGATGCAGGAGAGATTGCGGCAGTAAAGCTGGCCAGTCTTTATAACAGATGTCTATGCGTCGGTAAAATTCCGAAGGCCTGGAAAAACGCAATAATAATTCTAATACACAAAAAGGGAGGAATAAAAGACTTAAAGAATTACCGACCTATAAGCCTCCTTTCAGTAATCTATAAACTGTTCACAAAAATCATCACAGCCCGTATCACCGATACATTAGATTCAAAACAACCCAGGGAACAGGCAGGGTTCCGCAGCGGATTCTCAACTACAGACCATATCCACACACTAGCTCAAATAAGGAAGAAAACAAACGAATATAGGAAGCCCCTGTGTATGGCATTCGTAGATTATGAAAAGGCATTCGATTCGGTACAGATATCTGCGTTACAAGGAGTAGAGGAAATATACTGCAGATTATTAGAGGATATATATAAAGATGGTACAGCGACCATCAAAATCCACGCAGAAACCAATAAAATACCAATAAAAAAGGGTGTTAGGCAGGGCGACACCATCTCACCGAAGCTGTTTACAGCCTGCTTGGAGGAAGTATTCAATAATTTAGATTGGAAGGATAGAGGGATTAAAATAGGGAATGAGCACTTAAGCAATCTAAGATTTGCAGATGACATTGTTCTTTTCGGCGAGTCAGCAGATGAATTACAACAATTAATAAGCGATTTAAATAGGGAAAGTCTGAAGATTGGCCTTAAAATGAACATGAAAAAGACCAAAATCATGTTCAACAAACGAACCCCAGTTAAGCAAATACAAATACAGGGCGAGGTACTGTATACCTAGGGCCACTCATTCAGTCGAGTACATCCTGCGAAGCCGAGATTAAGCGGCGAATCAGGCTAGGTTGGAGTGCCTTCGGTACACATAGTAATGTATTACGAAGTCGGCTGCCACTATGCCTAAAGAGAAAGATTTTTGACCAATGTGTCCTCCCCGTCATGACATATGGATCAGAGACATGGACTACGACCAAGGCACTCGAGAGGAAATTAGTAAGCGCCCAAAGAGGAATGGAAAGGCTTATGCTAGGAGATAGCTTAAGAGACAAGAA
>NW_028234409.1:13947787-13952787 GCF_977035675.1 Penaeus japonicus | reverse complement strand
TGATTTCTCGTTTGAGATTGTAGATTTAGCTGTCCTATCTGTCGTAGTTGTAGGTTCAGTTGTAGCTGATGATTCAATTGTCCTCTCAATCGAGTTTGTAGATTTAATTGCACTTGTAGATTCAGTTGTTCTCTCTGTTTTGGTTGAAGGTTCAGTTGTAATTGTTGATTCCACTGTTCTTTCAACCAAGCTTGTAGATTCAACTATCTTCTCTGTCTTGGCTGTTGGTTCAGCTGTAGATTTAGCTGCACTTGTAGATTCAGCTGCCATCTTTATCGTGGCTGTAGCCGTTGATTCCACTGTTTTCTCATCTGAGCTAGTAGATTTAATTGCACTTGGAGATTCAGTTATTCTCTCTGTCTTGGTTGTAGGTTCAGTTGTAGTTGTTGATTCCACTGCCCTCTCAACCGAGCTTGTAAATTCAGCTGCGCTTGTAGATTCAGTTGTCCTCTCTGTCTTGGTTATAGGTTCAGTTGTTGAGTCCAATGTCTTCTCAGCTGATCTTGTAGATTCAACTCTCTTCTCTGTCTTGGCTGTTGGTTCAGCTGTAGATTTAGCTGCACTTGTAGATTCAGCTGCCATCTTTATCGTGTTTGTAGCCGTTGATTCCACAGTTTTCTCATCTGCGCTAGTAGATTCAATTGCACTTGGAGATTCAGTTGTCCTCTCTGTCTTGGTTATAGGTTCAGCTGTTGATGATGATTCCACTGGCCTCTCAACCGAGCTTGTAGATTCAAATATATTCTCTGTCTTGGCTGTTGGTTCAGCTGTAGATTTAACTGCACTTGTAGTTCTAGCTGTCATCTTTATCGTGTTTGTAGCCGTTGATTCCACAGTTTTCTCATCTGAGCTTGTAGATTCAATTGCACTTGGAGATTCAGTTGTCCTCTCTGTCTTGATTGTAGGTTCAGTTGTAGTTGTTGATTCCACTGTCCTCTCAACCGAGCTTGTAGATTCAACTATCTTCTCTGTCTTTGTTGTTGGTTCAGTTGTATATCTAGCTGCACTTGTAGATTCAGTTGTCATCTTTGTCGTAGTTATAGGCTCAGTTCTAGTTGTTGCTTTCACTGTCCTCTCAATGGAGCTTGTTGAATCAGCTGCACTTGTATATTCAATTGTCCTCTCTGTCTTGGTTGTAGCTTCAGTTGCAACTGTTAATTCAGTTGATCTCTCAACCGAGCTTATAGATTCAGCTGTCATCTCCGCTTGTGTTGCAGATTCAATTGTACCTATTGACTCCACTGTCCTCTCAACCGAGCTTGTAGAGTCAATTATCCTGTCTGTCTTGGTTGTTAGTTCAGCTACAATTTCAGCTGTCATCACTATTGTGGTTGTAGGTTCGGTTGTAACTATTGACTCCATTGTCCTCTCAACCGAGTTTGTGGATTCAACCATCTTTTCTGTTTTGGTTGTTGGTTCAGCTGTAGATTTAGCTGCACTTGTAGATTCAGCTGCCATCACTACCGTGTTTGTAGGTCCGGTTGTAGCTGTTGATTCCTCTGTTTTTTCAAATGAGCTTGTAGATTCATTTGTAATCTCTGTCTTGGTTGGAAGTTCAGTTGTAGTTGTTGATTCCACTGTCCTTATAGATTTTTCTGTACTCGTAGATTCAGTTGTCAAATCTGTCGTGGTTGTAGGCTCGATCATAGTTGGTGACTCCATTGTGCTCTCAATCCAGTTTGTAGATTCAGCTGCACCTGTAGATTCAGTTTCCATCTCTGTCGTGGCTGTAGGCTCGACTGTAGTTAGTGACTCCATTGTCCTTTCAATCGAGCTTATAGATTTAGCTGTACTTGTAGATTCAGTTGCTATTTCTGTCTTGGTTGTAGACTCGATTGTAGTTGGTGTCTCCATTGTCCTTTCAATCGAGCTTATAGATTCAGCTGTGCTTGTAGATTCAGTTGTCATCTCTGACGTGGTTGTAGACTCGCTTGTAGTTAGTGATTCCATTTTCGAGATTGTAGATTCAACTGTCCTCTCTGTCTTGGTTGTTGGTTTAGTTGTAGTTGTTGCTTTCAAGGTCCTCTCAATCGAGCTTGTAGATTCAGCTGTACTTGTAGATTCAATTCTCCTCTCTGTCTTGGTTACAGGTTTAGTTGCTGTTGATTCCACTGGCCTCTCTTCCGAGCTTGTAGATTCAACTATCTTCATTGTCTGGGTTGTTAGTTCAGTTGTTGATTTAGCTGCACTTGTAGATTCATTTGTCATCTCTGTCATAGTTGTAGGCTCAATTCTAGTTGTTGCTTCCACTGCCTTCTCAATTGAGCTTGAAGATTCAGCTGCACTTGTAGATTCATTTGTCATCTCTGTCATAGTTGTAGGCTCAATTCTAGTTGTTGCTTCCACTGCCTTCTCAATCTTCTCTGTCTTGGTTGTTGGTTCAGCTGTAGATTTAGCTGCACTTATAGATTCAGCTGTCATCACTATCATGGTTGTAGGTCCCTTTGTAGCTGTTGATTTCCCTGTTTTCTCAACTGAGCTTGTAGATTCAGTTGTAATCTCTGTCTTGGTTGGAAGTTCAGTTGTAGTTGTTGATTCCACTGTCCTCTCAATTGAGCTTATAGAGTTTGCTGTACTTTTATTTTCAGCTGTCATCTCTGTCATGGTTGTAGGCTCGACTGTAGTTGGTAACTCCATTGTCCTCTCAATCAAGCCTGTAGGTTCAGCTGCACCTGGAGATTCAGTTGTCATCTTTGTCGTGATTGTAGGCCCGCTTGTAGTTGCTGTTTCTATTGTCCTTTCAATCGAGCTTATAGATTTAGCTGTACTTGTAGATTCAGTTGTCATCTCTGTCGTGGTTGTAGGCTGGCTTGTACTTAATGACTCCATTGTCCTCTCAACCAAGCCTGTAGGTTCAGCTGCACCTGGAGATTCAGTTGTCATCTCTGTCGTGGTTGTAGGCTCGCTTGTAGTTGGTGACTCCATTGTCCTCTCAATCGAGCTTATAGATTTAGCTGTACTTGTAGATTCAGTTGCCATGTCTCTCTTGGTTGTAGGCTCGATTGTAGTTGGGGACTCCATTGTTCTCTCAATCGAGCTTGTAGGTTCATCTGTCATCCCTGTTATGGTTGTACCTATTGACTCCATTGTCCTCTCAATCGAGCTTGTAGATTCAACTGTTCTCTCTGTTTCGGTTGTAGATTCAGTTGTAGATGTTGCTTTCACTGTCCTCTCAACCGAGCCTGTCGATTCAGCTTTACTTGTAGATTCAGTTGTCCTCTCTGCCTTGGTTATAGGTTCAGGTATTGTTGTTGATTCCATTGTCCTCTCAATCGAGCTTGTAGATTCATCTATCTTCTCTGTGTTGGTTGTTAGTTCACTTGTAGATTCTTTTGCCATATCTGTCGTAGTTGTAGGCACAGTTCTAGTTGTTGCTTCCACTGCCTTCTCAATCGATCTTGTAGATTCAGCTGCACTTGTAGATTCAGTTGTCCTCTCTTTCGTGATTGTACCTATTGACTCCATTGTCCTCTCAATAGAGCTTGTTGAATCAGCTGCATTTGTATATTCAACTGTCCTCTCTGTCTTGGTTGTAGGTTCAGGTCCAACTGTTGATTCAGTTGACCTCTCAGCCGAGCTTGTAGATTTACCTGTCATTTCTGTGTGTGTTGCAGGTTCAATTGTAGCTCTTGACTCCACTGTTCTCTTAACCGAGCTTGTAGATTCAACCATCTTCGCTGTCTTGGTTGTTGGTTCAGCTGTAGATTTAGCTGCACTTGTAGATTCAGCTGTCATCTCTATCGTGGTTGTAGGCTCAGTAGTAGCTTTTGAGTCCACTGTTTTCTCAACTGAGCTTGTAGATTCAGTTGTCCTCTCTGCCTTCTTTGAAAGGTCAGTTGTAGTTGTTGATTCCATGGTACTCTCATTGGAGTATGCAAATTGAGTTGCATTCGTAGATTCAGTTTCCATCTCTGTCGTGGTTGTAGGCTCGATTGTAGTTGGTGACTCCATTGTGCTCTCAACCGAGCTTATAGATTCAGCGGCACTTATAGATTCAGTTGTCATCTCTGTCGAGGTTATAGGCTCGATTGTAGTTGATGACTCCTTTGTCCTGTCAATCAAGCCAATAGATTTAGCTGTACTTGTAGATTCAGTTGTCATTTCTGTCGTGGTTGTAGGCTCAATTGTAGTTGGTGACTCCATCGTCCTCTCAACCGAGCTTGTAGATTCAGCTGCACTTGTAGATTCAGCTGTCCTCTCTGTTGTGGTTATACCTGTTGAATACATTGTCCTCTCAACCGAGCTTGTAGATCCAGCTGCTCTTGTAGATTCAACTGTCCTCTTTGTCAAGGTTGTAGGCTCAGTTGTAACTATTAATTCAATTGTTCTCTCAATCGAACTTGTAGATTCAGCTGCACTTGCAGATTCAACTGCCCTCTCTGTCATGGTTATAGGTTCAGTTGTAGCTGTTGATTCCACTATCCTCTCAATCGAGCTTGTAGATTCAACTGTCCTCTTTATTGTGGATGTAGGCTCAGTTGTAACTGTTATTTCAGTTGTTTTCTCAACCGAGCTTGTAGATTCAGCTGCATTTGAAGATTCAACTGTTATGTCTGCCGTGATTGTAGGCTCAATTGTAGCTGTTGACTTTTTTGATATTATAGATTCATTTATATCTGTATATTCAGGTGTCATTTCTACTGTGTCTGTCGTAGGTTCAGTTATAGCTGTTGATTTTGTTGACCTCTCTGCTGATCTTGTAGATTCAGTTGTAACTGACGATTCAGTTATTCTCGCTGTTGAATTTGTAGATTCTGATGTACTCTCTTTTGGGGTTGTAACTTTAATCGATGTAGATTCAGTTGCACTCTCTGTTGAAAATGTTGGTGCAGATGCAGATGTGGATTTCGTTGTCTTCTCACTTGAGGTTGTATACTTTGTTGTATTTTCTGTGGAGGTTTTAGACTCAGTTGTAGCTGTAGTTTCAGACTGTCCCACTTTTACAATTGTAGATTCAGCTGTGCTCTCCGTCGGGATTTCAGGTCTACTTGTCGTTTTTG
>NW_028234409.1:13922787-13940287 GCF_977035675.1 Penaeus japonicus | reverse complement strand
TTTAGATGTAGCTGTAGATTCAGTTGGCTTCACAATAATGCTTGTAGTGCCAGTTGTAGCTGCTAAAGTTGTTCTCTCTGTTGACATTGAATGTTCCATCGTAAATGTTGATTTAATGGTTTTCTCTGTCATATCTGTAGTTCCTCTTGTACTAGTTGATATAGGTGTCCTCTCTGTCGGGGCTGTATGTTCAGTTGAGCTTACTAATTCTGTTGTTTTCTTTGTCGAGGTTGTAAGTTCAGCTTGAGTTGTTGATTCCGATGATATCTCTTTTGAACTTGTAAGTTCAGCTGTAACTGTAGATTCGGTTGTCCCATCTGTTAAGAATGTATGTTCAATTACAGTTAATAATAATCTTATCCTCCCTATCAATGTAGCTGTTGATCCAGTCATTCTTTATGTATATATATACATATATATATATATATATATATATATATATATATATATATACATATATGTGTATATATCTATCTATCTATATATATATATATATATATATATATATATATATGTATATATATATATATATGAATATACATATATATATATTATATATATACATATATATACATACATACATACATATACACACATACACACACACACACAGATATATATATATATATCTATATATATATATATATATATATATATATATATATATATATATATATATATATATATATATACATACACCCACACATATTTTATGCGTGTGCGTCTTTTGTTAGTTTGAATACATAAATCAGTGCATAATATCTTAATGGATATACAACCTGGATAACTATATAGATAGATAGATAGATGGATAGATAGATATATGTATGTATGCATATATTTATAAAGGTATCAAGTCAATTTTCTTTCAATAAACCCTATATTTTTACGATTGATACAAGTGTCGCACCTTCTGATGAATTAGTAAAATGTCCAATATAATGCTAGAAGTCCATTGAATAAAATTTCATTATGATATATAAATCGAGGAATATGAGATCCTACCCAACCCCCCTTTTTTTTTCTTTTTTTTTCAGTGGTACTTGCAGTCACTGACTCATGATCCTTCATTTAAAAACTACACACATTCATCCATGCATAAATATAATCGTTTTTATTTTGCTTGTTTGTTTCTCTTAAAGGAATGCACTTCTGTCATTGTAAAATTGCTTTGAACATTACTACTTACTTTCAAGCTCCGTAAATCTGGTTGTCGGTTCTGTTGAGGTTGTCTTTGTCGATGTAGCGGTTAGTTCTGTTGTCCTTTCTGTCGAGGTTGACCCTGCGATTTTTTCTGACGAAGTTGTAGATTCAAGTGTAGCTGTAGATTCAGTCGGCTTTACAGTTAAAGTAATTTCATCTGTTCTTTCTGTCGGATTCTCTGCCGATGTTGTAGGTTCAGTTGTAGCTGCAGATTCATCGGTCCTCCCTGGTGAGCTTGTAGGTGTTGAAGCTACTGCCTCAGATGTAGGTTCAGCTGTAGCTGTAGATTCAGCTGTTCTCTCTGTTGAGCTTGTAAATTTAGTTGGAGGTTTAACTGATTCTGTTGTCCTCTCTGGCGAATTTGTGGGTTCAGAAGTACCTGTTGATTCAATTGTCCTCTGTGAAAGGGTTGTTAGCTCGGTTGTAGCTGTAGAGTCAGTTACCTTCTCTGTGGAAGCTGTAGGTATCGAACTTGTAAGTTCGCTAGATTCCGTTGTTCCGACTGTTACCCGTGTAAGTTCAGTTGTGGCCCTTGTTCCAGTCGAAGTTGTAAGTTCAGTTGCTCCTATAGACTCAGTTTTCCTCTCTGTCAAGGTTGTAAGTTCGGTTGTAACTGTAGATTTAACAGTCCTCTCTGTTGAAGACATAGGTTCTACTGTAGTTGCTGATTCGGTTGTCCTATCTGTCGAAGTCGAAGGTTCTGTTTTAACAGGTAATTCAGTTGTTCTTTCTGTTGAACTTATAGGTTCACCTGTCCTCTCTGTTGTTGTTGGTTCAGCCGTTTCTTCAGCTGAAGCTGTAGATTCTCTAGATGTTAGTGATTCTCTTATTTTTTCTGTTGAGGTTGTAGGTCCTGTGTGTGTTGATGCAGCTGTTCTGTCCACTGTGGTTGTAGATCCTGTTGTATTTGTATGAATTTAGATGTTTAAACAGTTTTTTTGAGCTGAAATTTGCAAATCTTCGTGCAGTCTAAAAAAGTGGTAGATCACCAACATGAATAAAAGTATGCAATAAGTCCTCACATTAGCCTTCATATTAGTTCATTTTATAGTTTGATTTCATTTCATTCTGAAAAATCCAGCTTGAAATGGTTATGGATTTTCCCCTAATGGAACGCGTGTCCGTATGATCTAGTGTTCAACAACTATTGCCACCTCCAATGGAAATGCAAATAGTTTACCCAGTGATATGTTTCCCAAAGCAAAAGATTCTTTGATTTAAAAAATTATGGGTTCACGTCACTTGAATATTTCATGTTCATTTTCACTTTGATATGAGTGCGTTGTCAATGGATCATACTTAATTGGACTATATATATGTACTATATTGAAGTTTCTAATAGTGGTATATTAGCAGGACGAAAATGTACACCTGGCTTCGGGCTAGGTGCACCACGCGCTCCAGGTGTATACACGCCAGTTGAAAACTAAAACATTTTCACTAGTTTCTTGGAAAATATGTGGCCTATCAAAGGATGCTGCCATGAAGGCCAGTTAACTGAACTGTTTCATCTCAACTCCCCTTTTGGAGGCCTTCTGCACCTCGACTCCACCTAAAAATCCACCTTGGCATGTGCTGACCTTGAGTCCAAGCCCAACGTAATATATAAACAGAATATGATACAAGTCCAGTTTATAATGAAGCTGTAGCGGATAAGAACCAGTAACAGTCATCTTACTATTACGTATTTTCTTTGTCATTCCAGAAAAGTTGTCGGTTATGGATCTGATATTCTAATTACCGTACATACCTTTTTGAATGCAGGTGGGGGTTTTCTTGTACAGACGCCAGATGTATGTGAGGACTATTTATTTGGATATGTCATTGGATAAGTTTAGTGTCGCTATACGTTACTTCCGACTTTTGGTTTATCAGCGCTCTTACATGACCATGAGGTCGCTGGTTGTGATAATCTTTACATAAGCTATGCCAGTGGTAATTCCGTGCTATGCTGATTTAGTGGTATGCAGATAGGCCTTTGTGATTTAGGTGTTATTCCTAAACATTCGCTGCATTTTCGGAACTTTAACTCGTATATAGTTGTGGTGGTTTTGCATTCCAGGAGTCGGGGAGGATAATGGGGATAAGTTCACTATTTCATCCGTTTAACATTAACATTTTTTATTCTGATGTCAACAGTACCTTTTCGATCCTGTGCTATTCCATCATCATGATATAGAAGAGAAGTAAAATTGCACTTTTAAAGTTACAGAGAAAGGTTGCAGAATCAAGCATTCAAATGAATAGGAATATATCTACAGCTAGATAATAGAGAAAAGTTTTGTTATTTTTTATTTACTTCCCTATATTTAAGAACTTCGATGCAGTTATTGAGTTATCGCATCCCGTTATTCCCTTTTATACTGCAAGTGTTAACATAATTAATCGTGACTTTGTATATCAAGAGTACTTCACTTTTCACTTTTACATATCACTCCTTAGTACTTAAGTAATTAATGATCCTAAAAGTTCTCTTCAAATCAACTCACCTTAATTGAAAGTATAATGGGCAGCTTGTTCACGAATATTGCATTCAAGCTCATGATGGTTGGAGCAAGTCGGAACCATACACGTTAGAGAGCACTAGAGGTCCTTTATTTACATATTCAGCAAGAATAAGAAAAGAGAAGAGGAAAACAGAGCGAAATAAGATCCCTTGAGCATGTGGATCTCTTCTTTACTATACCATTATTATGCTTCCATTACTCGCTATTAAGGGGAAGATTTTACCCTAAAGATATAAATATAAAAATGTGTTTTGCACATTACTTATATCTTACTGTATTAAAATGATAAAACTCATAATGCAAAAATCGATACATGTATATAGTAGATATACATACATACAGATGTATTTATGTATATATATATATATATGTATATATATATATATATATATATATATATATATATATGTGTGTGTGTGTGTGTGTGTGTGCGTGTGCGTGTGTGTGTGTATATATATATATATATAATATATATATATATATAATATATATATATATATATATATATATATATATATATACATATATATGTGTGTGTGTGTTTATATTTTTTCATTCATATTTATATACACACACATTTGGTTGGTGTGCAAGTGTTTGTGTATATATATTGAATTAGTAAATGTCTTTTTATTCATAAAAATATTCGGTTTATTTTTAAAAGCATGAATTAATAATGATCACCATTATGCATGTTAATTACATTTTGAATAAGGCCGAGCTTAAGGGTGTAATTATCAAACATATTGGGACACTGTCTGGCTCTCTAAAATAGATGTTACATTATATAAAGATAACAAAGAATTATTTTTATTTGATTCTGATATATACTTAATTGGAAATATTTAAGTCAAGAGTCAGGAAATCTTATATCTTACCTGTTGCTATAGGAGTAACAGTTTCTGCTGTCCTTGCAGTTGATGCTGAAGTTAGAGAAGAAAAGAAAAACATACAAAGAAATTAAACAATGAGCATAATCTTTCACGAAACACATTTGATGCGCGCTCAGTGGTTGCTTATGTAAGGACCTGTGCATTTTACCACCCATTTCAAAACTGTGTATTTTCTTAATATGAAGAACTGTGCATGCAACAGAAATTACGTAAATTATGTTTAGACTGATGATAGCCACTTAGATGATAGTGTCCAGTAATATATATGTGTGAAACATATAGAAGTTTAAAGAATAATACCTGGTACATCCGTTGATCTATATGTAGTAGGAACAGGAACAAAAAGTATTGTTGCATTCTCTGAGGATCTTGGGACAGTAGTGTCAATTGTCGTTTGTGTAGTACTTATGCGGGTTGGTTCAGTAGCTGGCGAAGAAGTCAAATCAACAGTTGTTGATTTTAAACCAATAGTATTAGATGTTTGGTCATATGTTGGTGTAGATGTACTAACAAAGGTCTCAGTGGTTGAAGAGAATGGTTTAGTAGCCGTATATGCAGGTTCAGTAGTTATTGTTGTAGTATTTATAGGTGTCGAGTCAGTGGCTGATGTAGAGGTTAAGGCAGTAGCTGTTGTAGGTGATAAACCAGAAGCTGTCGCAAGCGGTATAACCGTTGATGTAGTTGTAGTTGTTATTACAGAGAATCCAGTAGTTGCAGGGGATTTTTGAATACTAGTAGATGAAGATTCCGCTGTACTTAGATATATTGGTTCAGTAACCGCTATGGTTGCTGCTTCACTATATCTTGTAGTTTCTGTAGTTGTAGATATTGGTTTAGTACCTGTTACCTCAGCAAATGATGTTATCCGTTAATGACTATAATTGTTTCATGAGTGGGATAGGTAGAGGTACTGATTCATCATTAGGTCTTATTCAGCAACTAAAACATTCAAAAGTCGCTTTAATTTGTAATTTGTTTGATCATATCATTCATTTCTATCTTATATAGTGATTATGAAAATAATTACAAATTTGAAAATGAGCACAGATAAGGTAGAAATTCGCATTGTAATCTTTCATGATTACAGGAAGCTGTAATAAGATGGACTTTAATCTTTTATAATGCATCCAAAATCAAAGTGTTAAGTCAAATCCAGACTTATAAAGAAGGATCACAGTTTCAGGATATACATGATAGCAAAATATTATATTTATCAGCCTTACCCATGTACATGTGTGTTGGAATGATAGAAACAAATATGTACAATGTGTATACAGTAAATATATAATCACGACCGCCCAAATGACTACCTCTCACCTGCTATTGTGACTGTCGTAGGTTGTATTGTAGTTGTAGCTGATTCTGAAGACGGTTTATGCGAACCAGAAGAGAGATGAATGATGTATGAATACATGTTCTTTAAGATTTAGGGCAACAAAAAAGAAAAAAGACGCGCACGTATACATACATACATACATATATATATATATATATATATATATATATATATATATATATATAGAGAGAGAGAGAGAGAGAGAGAGAGAGAGAGAGAGAGAGATAGAGAGAGATTTTTCAGTATGTATATATATATATATATATATATATATATATATATATATATATTTTAATTTAATTATGTACACACAGATCTTATTCGTATGTACATCCATTGGAATATGTATATATATATATATATATATATATATATATATATATATATATATATATATATATATATATATATATAAATCTATATATACATAAATATGTATATATGCACATATGTATATATGTATATATATATATATATATATATATATATTACTATATATATATATGCATATATATATCTATATAAAAAAAATATATATAATACATACATATGTACATATGCACACACGCACACACACACACAAAGCATCCCCTTTAAAACTTCGTCGTTTCTCAATATGAAAAACTATGCGTTTAATTGAAATGATATTGATTCTATTTAGAATAATGATAACTATACAGATAAGTGTCCAGTAACATGTATGTGTGTGAAACATATCGAAGTTTAAAGAAGAGTGATACCTGGAATATCCGTTGAACTATTTGTTGAAGTAACGGGGACAGAGGATCTTGGAACAGTAGTGTCAGTTGTTGTTTGTGTTGTACTTATGTGTGTTGGTTCAGTAGCTGGTGAAGAAGTCAGATCAACAGTTGTAGATTTTAAACCAACAGCATTAGATATTAAGCCAGCCGTTGATGTAGATGTACTAACAAAGGTCTCGGTAGAGAATGATTTAGTGGTCGTAAGTGCTGGTTCAGTAGTTATTGTTGTAGTACCTAAAGATGTCGAGCCAGTAGCTGAGATTAAGGCAGGAGCTGATGTAGGTGATAAGTCAGTTGTTGCAGGTGGTATAGCCGTAGATGTAGAAGGTTTTGTAGTTATTACAGAGAATCTAGTAGCTGTAGGTGATTTTTGAGTCAGTTCAGTAACCATTGCAGATTCTGTAATTGTAGTTGGTTTAGTACCTGTTGCATCAGCAATTGGTGTTGTTAGTCAATAATTATATATATGTGTGTGTGTGTGTGTGTGTGTGTGTGTGTGTGTATGTATCATAGACATTATGTATATTATATACATCATATATACAAACGCATATATATACATATGTATATACATATATAACATACCTCCTGTTGAACCTCAAGTATTAGCCTGAGAATGCAGTACTAAACCAACTAGACCACACGACCCAACAAAAGGAATGGCAAACTAGGATCATACTAGCTCCATAGAATTTACCTATCTACTCATACTTGAGTACTGATAGCGAAATTTTAATTTCTATGGAGTTAGTATGATCCTAATACCAGAGGGCGACAGAGGTTTGAGACCGGGACAGGAATTTTATACATCCATATCAATTCGGCAGTGCATTATTCCATCTTACCTATATATATATATATATATATATATATATATATATATATATATATATATATATATATATACACACACATATGCACATACAAACGCAGATACTCAAACACACAGACACACATTCATTACGCACACATACACCAAATTATTACTTTATAATAGTAATACCTGGCATTTCGGTTGAAGTAATTATAGATGTTGTAGAAATAGGTGATAGTGTAGTATTTTCTGAGATTGTTCCGGTAGTTATTATCGTTGTTGGTGCTGGTTCAGTTGACGTTACACCTGTAGTGGTGGATGTTTGACCAGCAGAGGAAGATAACAACCCAACTGTTGTTGATGGCAAAATGGTTGTTTTATGGGAAGCTTCCGTAGTTGGAGAGAATGCAGTAGTAATAACTGAAGGTGGTGATTCAGTAGTCACTGTCGTCGTAACTAAGTGTGTTTGTTCAGTTACTGAAGTAGAGGTTTTGCCAGGAGTTATTGTAGTTATTTTACCAGTTGTTGTAGATGGATTAATAGTTGATATAGTAGATCTAGTAGAAGGAGGATTTTTTTCAGTAGATATTGGAGATGAAGACTCGGTAACTATTGGAGTTACTGCTTCAGTAAGTCTTGTTTCAGTAACTGTTACGTTGGCAAAGGGCGTTGTTAATTCAATAATTGTGATTATTAGTTTGACTTATACGATTTAATAATGGCTCATCATTACCTATTAGTAATTACAAATATTGGCTGATCAGTATAGTTTCCTGCCCAGCATATATATATATATATATATATATATATATATATATATATATATATATATATATATATATATCAAACTATCTATAAATGTATGCATATATATATATATATATATATATATATATATATATATATATATATATATATTAAACTATCTATAAACATATGTCTACACACACACACACATATATATATATATATATATATATATATATATATATATGTATGTATGTATATATATATGTATGTATATATGTATGCATGTATATATATATATATATATATATATATATATATATATATATATATATATATAATGTGTGTGTTTGTGCGTGTGTTCATATTTATGCACACACACATGTATAAATATAGTTGTTTTGTGTGTGTTTGTGTGCATATATATGTACATTCCTTTTCATACATAAAAAATATTTTATCTTTAAGAGTATACATTAACAACGATCACCATTATGCATGCAAATTGCTATTTCAATATCGCCGAGCAGAAAGATGTAATTAGCAAACATTTTGGTCCATTGTCTGGCTCTCTAAAGTATACATTATACAGTAATGAAAAATATATATATATTTTTTTATGATTCTGATATGTATTAGGAAATATATTCATATTCAAAACAGTGTGAGAGAGTTTCTCTAATTTCCCTAAATATTGCCTCACCTGCAGATGTAGAAGCAACAAGGGTTCCTGTGGTCACGATGTCTCCCACTGTCGTTTCTTGAATGCACGAATAGAATTACAAAAAAATGTTTATACTTTAGTGGTATCAGTAGATGGAAATACTGAGAAAGAATTTGATTTTGAAATTGTAGCATATACATAAGGAAAATCAAGCCAAGAATTAAGAAATTAAGATATCTTACCTGTCGGTATGGTAGTAACAGTCTCTGCTGTAGTCGCAGTTGATGCTCAAGTTGGAGAAGAGAAGAAAATAAAATAATAAGCATAATCTTTCACGAAACACATTTGATGCGTGCACAGTGGTTTATATATATATATATATATATATATATATATATATATATATATAAACATATATCTTACCACCCCCTTAAAAACTCTAAAATTTCCTAATATGAAGAATTGTGCTTGTAACAGAAATTACATGAATTATATTTAGGATGATAATAACTATACATATAATGGTGTCCAGTAACATACATGTGTGAAACATATCAAAGTTTAAAGAACAGTGATACCTGGCATATCCGTTGAACTATATGTAGTAGGAACTGGATCAAATTGTATTATTGCAATCTCTGAGGATTTGGGGACAGTAGTGTCAGTAGTCGTTTGTGTAGTACTTATGTGTGTTGGTTTATTAACTGGTGTAGAAATCAAATCGACAGTTGTAGATTTAAAACCAATAGTATTAGATGTTTGGCCAGCTGTTGCTGTAGATGTTGGACCAGCCGTTGGTGTAGATGTACTGACAAAGGTCTCAGTAGTTAAAGAGAATGGTTTAGTAGCCATAAGTACCGAATCAATAGTTATTGGTGTAGTACCTATAGGTGTCGCGTCAGTGGCTGATGTAGAATTTATGACAGTAGCTGTTGTAGGTGATAATGCACTAGTTGTTGCAGGCGGTATAAACGTAGATGTAGAAGGTTTTGTTGTTGTTACAGAGAATCCAGTAGTTGCAGGTGTTTTTTGGGTCGCGATAGATGAAGACTCCACTGTACTTAAAGATAGCAGTTCAGAGACCGTTGCGGTTGCTGCTTCACTAGATCTAGTAGATTCTGCAGCTGTAGGTAATGCTGTAGGACTTGTTACATTAGCATTTAGCGTTGTCATTTTATAACTATATACATGCATACATATATATATATACATATGTATCATATATGTTATATCTATTATGTATACTATGCATATGCATACATACATCATATATACATCCATAGATACATGTGTACATATATATATAGTCTTATATAAGTTCATATGCACAGTTGCTTGCCCAGTATTCATTTGTTTTAGGTTGAACAATAATATTTGTTTTCATACATATGCAAGGGAAAATACATATATATCATCTTTAAATCAAATTTAAGTCATATTTTGATTTATCAGTGATAAAATGAATAGATTACTAGATGATAATTAAAGATAAAACGATAACAAACATTTCAAATCTAAAATGTCAATGAAAATGCATTTATTCCATTTTTGAAACCATTCTTTATTAAAGATAAAAATACTTATTTACTAGAGTCCGGATTTAACTGAACATATACTCATATATACATATATATAAATACATGTATATGTATATATATTCATATATACATACATTATCACATACGTACATACACAAATACACATGCACACACATACATGCATACATACACACACATACACATACAAACACACACACACATATTAATAAAGAATGGTATCAAAAGTGTGTGTTTTTGTTCATATAATGAATATATAAATTCTTTTCATTCATATAAATTACTTTTTATTTCTAAAAGTATAAGTTAACAATAATCACCATTATGCATGTTAATTACATTTTGAACATGGCCGTGCTTAAGGGTGTAATTAGCAAACATTTTGGGACATTGTCTGGCTCTCTACAGTAGATATTACAATACACACTAATGAAAAAGGACGTTAGTATATGATTCTGATATGTACTTGGAAATATTTTTCATATTTAAAACAGTATGAGAGTTTCTCTAATTTCCCTAACTTTTGCCTCACCTGCTGATGTAGAAGTAACAAGGGTCCCTCTAGTTGGCATACCTCCCGTTGTCGTTTCTTGAATGCACGAATAGAATTACATGAATATCTATATTGTAGTGGTATCAAGTAAATGGAAATACTGAGAAAGAATTTGAAATTGAAAATGTAGTATAAACATTAGGAAAACCGGTTAAATCTTATATCTTACCTGTCGCTATGGTAGTAGCAGTTTCTGCTTTAGTCCCAGTTGATGCTGAAGTTAGAGAAGAGAAGAAAATCAAACGGTAAGCTCAATCTTTCACGAAAAACCTTTGATGCGCGCTCGGTGGTTGCTTATGTAAGAGCCTATGCATTTTACTACCCCTTAAATCTCTATATGAAGAACTGTGCATGTCACAGAAATTACATGAATTATATTTAGAATAATAACACCTCTATAGATGATAGTGTCCAGTAACATATACGTATATGATACATGTAGATGTTTAAAGAACAAAGGTTACCTGGCATATCCGTTGAAATATATGTAGTAGGAACGGGGACAGAGGATCTTGGGACAGTAGTGTCAGTTGTCGTTTGTGTTGTACTTATGTGTGTTGGTTCAGTAGCTGGCGAAGAAGTCAGATCAACACTTGTGGTAGATTTCAAACCAATAGTATTAGACGTTTGGCCAGCTGTTGCTGTAGATGTGGGACCAGCCGTCGATGTAGATGTACTAACAAAGGTCTCAGTAGTTGAAGAGAATGGTTTAGTAGTCGTAGGTGCTGATTCAGTAGTTATTGATGTAGTACCTATAGGTGTCGAGTCAGTGGCTGATGCTGAGGTTAAGACAGTAGTTGTTGTAGGTAATAAACCAGTGGTTGTCACAGGCGGAATAACCGTAGATGTAGATCGTTTTGCAGTTGTTATTTCAGAAAATCCAGTAGTTGCAGATTTTTGAGTAATGATAGATGAAGACTCCGCTGTAGTTAAAGATATTGGTTCAGTAACCGTTGTGGTTATTGCTTTACTAGATCTTGTAGTTTCAGTAGTTGTAGATATTGGTTTAGTACCTGTTACCTCAGCAAATTATGTTATCCGTTTAAGACTATATTTGTTTCATGTGTGGGATGGGTCTTATTCAGCAACTAAAACGTTGAAAAGTCGCTTTAATTTGTAATTTCTTTGATCATATCATTCATTTCTATCATATAAAGTGATTATGAAAATGATTACAAATTTGAAAATGAGCTCAGATTGGGTAGAGATTCGCATTGTAATCTTCCATGATTACAGGAAGCTACAATAAAATAAACAGCAATATTTAATAGGTCTTCCTAAGCCATACTGTAAAGACAAATCCAGACTCAAAAAGAAGGATCACAGTTTCAGGATATACATGATAGCAAAATATTATATTTAATCAGCCGTACCCATGTGCATGTGTGTTAGAATGATAGAAAAGAAATATGTACAATGTGTATACTGTAAACATATAATCACGACCATCCAAATGACTGCCTCTCACCTGCTATTGTGACTGTCGTAGGTTGTATTGTAGTTGTAGCTGATTCTGAAGACGGTTCATGCGAACCAGAAGAGAGATTAATAATATATGAATAAATGAAATAAATAAAAAAAAAGACAGTTGTTATGTCCGCGCGCGGGAATGTGTGCACGTATATATATATATATATATATATATATATATATATATATATATATATATATATACATATATATATATATATATACATATATATATATATACATATATATATATATTATATATATATATATATATATATATATATATATATATATATATATATATATATATATATATACATATATATACATATATATACATATATATATCGAGTGTGTGTGTGTGTGTATATATATAAATATGCTTGTAAGTATGTATGTATATATGTATATATATTCATTTATCTATGTACACACGCACACTTTATATATATATATATATATATATATATATATATATATATATATATACATATATATTTATTTATACATATAAACATATTCGTATGTACATCCAATTGAATATCAATATGTATATATATATATATATATATATATATATATATTTATTTATTTATTTATGTATATATGGACAAATCTATATATACATATATATGTATATACTCACATATGTATGTATATATATCACAATATATATGCATATATATCTATATTAAAAATAAATATATATATATGTATATATAATACATACATATGCACACACACACACACACACACACACACACACACACACACACACACACACACACACACACACAAAGCCCGTCATTTAAAACTTGGTCGTTTCTCAATATGAAAAACTATGGATTTAACTGAAATGATATTGATTATATTTAGAATAACTATACAGATATGTGTCCAGTAATATGTACGTGTGTGAAACATATCGAAGTTTAAAGAAGAGTGATACCTGGAATATCCGTTGAACTATTTGTTGAAGTAACGGGGACAGAGGATCTTGGAACAGTAGTGTCAGTTGTCGTTTGTGTTGTACTTGTGTGTGTTGGTTCAGTAGCTGGTGAAGAAGTCAGATCAACAGTTGTGGATTTTAAACCAACAGTGTTAGATATTTGGCCAGCCGTTGATGTAGATGTACTAACAAAGGTCTCAGTAGTTGAAGACAATGGTATAGTAGTCGTAAGTGCTGGTTCAGTAGTTATTGCTGCAGTACCTATAGATGTCGAGCCAGTGGCTGATGTAGAGATTAAGGCAGTAGCTGTAGGTGATTTTTGAGTCAGTTCAGTAACCGTTGTAGATTCCGAAGTTGTTGTTGGTTTAGTACCTGTTGCATTAGCAATTGGTGTTATTAGTTAATAACTATATATATTCTTATATATACATACGCATATACATAAATATGTATATACATGTATAACATACCTCCTGAACCGGAGTCGAACCACAAGTACTATTAGCCTGAGAATGCAGTACTAAACCAACTAGACCACACGACCCAATAAAAGGAATGTCAAACTCTGATCTTACTAGCTCCATAGAATTCACCTATCTACTCATACTTGAGTACTGATAGCGAAATTTTAATTTCTATGGAGTTAGTAGGATACTAATACCAGAGGGTGGCAGAGGTTCGAGACCGGGACTGGGATTTTATACATCCATATCAATGCGGCAGTGCAATATTCCATCTTACCTATATACATATATATATATACACATATGCACACACAAACAAACGCAGATACTCAAACACACAGACACACATTCATTACGCACACATACACCCAATCATTACTTTAAAAATAGTAATACCTGGCATTTCGGTTGAAGTAGATATAGAAGCTGTAGGAATAGGTGATAGTGTAGTACTTTCTGATATTGTTCCGGTAGTTATTATCGTTGTTGGTGCTGGTTCAGTTGAGGTTACACCTGTAGTGGTGGATGTTTGACCAACAGAAGTAGATAACAGCCCAGCTGTTGTTGATGGCGAAATGGTTGTTTTATGGGAAGTTTCCGTAGTTGGAGAGAATGCAGTATTAATATCTGAAGGTGGTGATTCAGTAGTCACTGGTGTCGTAACTATATGTGTTGGTTCAGTTACTGAAGTAGAGGTTTTGCCAGGAGTTATTGTAGTTGTTTTACCAGTTGTTGTAGATGGATTAATAGTTGATATAGTAGATCCAGTAGTAGGAGGATTGTTTTCAGTAAATATTGGAGATGAAGACTCGGTAACTGTTGGAGTTACTGCTTCAGTAAGTCTTGTTTCAGTAACTGTTACGTTAGCAAAGGGCGTTAGTAATTAAATAATTGTGATTATTAGTTCACTTATATGTTTTAATAGTGGCTCATCATTTCCTATTAGTAATTAGAAATGTTGACTGATCAGTGTAGTTGCCTGCCCAGCATATATATATATATATATATATATATATATATATATATATATATATATATACATAACTATCTATAATTATATGCATACACACACACACACACACACACACACATATATATATATATATATATATATATATATTAAGCAAAATGGAGTTTCAAACTCATTTCCAAAAACCTAGATGGCACCACTTTCCTCTAGCACCAGCAAGAAGAGAAGCCTTGAATGGCACTCATCCTACGGTCTCTAGCAAGCACTCATCTCTATAGAGGGTGGGCACATCGCAAAGTTGCCAACCTCTTGCTATAAAAGTTCCGCTGACTGAAGATGTGCAGGCTGAACGAGAGCGAGGAGGTGATCCCCCCACAACCATGCCCAATGCCTACAATGTGCCACTGTCCAGTAGGGAATGCCTTTTATTGGTGGATTACTTTCATGTTCAAAAAGACAACATGTTCCTTCCTCTTCCCTACCTCTTCATTTTGGATGGTTATAAGTTTCGTGTTTGTTCGCGACAGCACACAAATACGAAAAAATAAAAGTTGCTTTTTGCCCCCCTCCCCCCCATCCAAACAGTAATAGTTCTATCACATTGAGTATAAAGAAAAAAAACAAAATTGTTATGGACCTACAATTTTAGTCAACTGCAGAATTGATGGAACCTGTGATATGACAGATACAAATTTCTAAAAACAGTAAAACACACAAAAAAAAACAAAAAAAAAAAAACACAAAAATGGATCTAGCTCTACAATTCTTCTTCTCAGCTTATCCCTATTCGGGGTCGCCTTTTTGATGAGCTTTCTCCAAGTACTCCTATTGTATCCTATTGTTATATCATCTATGTTTTTTTTTTGTTTTTTGTTTTTTTTGTTTGCCCCCCTAGTGGCTAGATTGATCTAGCTCTACAATAAGTGACTAAAAGGGAGTGGGAAAAATCAAATTATGTTGCAGAATCTGCCTCGATCAGAAATAAAACTTATCCTGGAGCCTGTGTAAGCAAATCTATCCCCCGTCAGCAACGGGTTAACTGGTGTAGAAATCAAATCGACAGTTGTAGATTTAAAACCAATAGTATTAGATGTTTGGCCAGCTGTTGCTATAGATGTTGGACCAGCCGTTGGTGTAGATGTACTGACAAAGGTCTCAGTAGTTAAAGAGAATGGTTTTAGTAGCCATAAGTAAACCCGAAACGCAATGTTAATTGGTGTTAGTTACTCTATAGGTGTCGGCGTAAGTGGCCTGATGTAGAATTTATGACAGTAGCTGTTGTAGGTGATAATGCACTAGTTGTTGCAGGCGGTATAAACGTAGATGTAGAAGGTTTTGTTGTTACAGAGAATCCAGTAGTTGCAGGTGTTTCTTGAGTTGCAATAGATGAAGTCTCCACTGTACTTAAAGATAGCAGTTCAGAAACCGTTGCGGTTGCTGCTTCACTAGATCTAGTAGATTCCGTAGTTGTAGATAGTGCTGTAGGACCTGTTACATTAGCAATTACTGTAGTGTTGTCATTTTAGAACTATATACATGCATACATATATATATATATATATATATATATATATATATATATATATATATACATATATATCATATATGTTATATCTATTATGTATACCATGCATATGGATACATACATCATATATACATCCATAGATACATAAGTACATATATATATAGTCTTATATATGTTCATATGCACAGTTACTTGCCCAGTATTCATTTGTTTTAGGTTGAACAATAATATTTCTTTTCATACATATGCAAGGGAAAATATATATATATCATCTCTAAATCAAATTTAAGTCATATTTTGATTTATGAATGATAAAATGAATAAATTACTAGATGATAATTAAAGATAAAACGACAACAAACATTTCAAATCTAAAATGTCAATGAAAATGCATTTATTCCATTTTTGAAACCATTCTATATTTTTAAAAAAATACTTATTTAGTATATATATATATATATATATATATAGTGAATAATATATATAAATATGTATATATATGTATATACTTATATACATACATATATATATATATATATATATATATATTATTATATTGCAGATATTTATATATAAAAAAATATGTACAATGTGTATACAGTAAATATATAATCACGACCGCCCAAATGACTACCTCTCACCAGTTATTGTGACTGTCGTAGGTTGTATTGTAGTTGTAGTTGATTCTGAAGACGGTTCATGCGAACCAGAAGAGAGATGAAATATATATGAATACATGTTCGTTAATATTTAGAGAAACAAAAAAGAAAAAGACAGTTTTTATGTCCGTGCGAGGGAATGCACACACACACACACACACACACACACATATATATATATATATATATATATATATATATGGATAAATTTATATATACGTAAATATGTATATACCTTCATATGTATGTATATATATTACAATATATTTGCATATATATCTATATCAAAAGTATAGATATAATACATACATATGTACATATGCACACACGCACACAAAGCATCCCATTTAAAACTTGGTCGTTTCTCAGTATGAAAATCTATGCATTTAACTGAAATAATATTGATTTAGAATAATGATAACTATAAAG
>NW_028234409.1:13915287-13917787 GCF_977035675.1 Penaeus japonicus | reverse complement strand
TCTTGGAACAGTAGTGTCAGTTGTCGTTTGTGTTGTACTTATGTGTGTTGGTTCAGTAGCTGGTGAAGAAGTCAGATCAACAGTTGTAGATTTTAAATCAATAGTATTAGACGTTTGGCCAGCTGTTGCTGTAGATGTGGGACCAGCAGTCGATGTAGATGTACTAACAAAGGTCTCAGTAGTTGAAGAGAATGGTTTAGTAGTCGTAGGTGCTGATTCAGTAGTTATTGATGTAATACTTATAGGTGTCGCGTCAGAGGCTGATGTAGAGTTTAAAACAGTAGCTGTGGTAGTTAAACCTGTGGTTGTCGCAGGCGGAATAACCGTAGATGTAGATGGTTTTATAGTTGTTATTACAGAGAATCCAGTAGTTGCAGAAGAGTTTTGAGTAATAGTAGATGAAGACTCCGCTGTATTTAAAGATATTGGTTCATTAACCGTTCCGGTTACAGCTTCACTAGATCTTGTAGTTTCCGTAGTTGTAGGTATTGGTTTTGTATCTGTTATATCAGCAAATTATGTTATCCGTTAATGAATATAAGTGTTATATGTCTGGGGTTTCCATTGTAATATTTCATGATTACAGGAAACTAATGAAATTGACATAAATCTGTCTATAAGGATTCCAAAGCCTTATAGTGTGCTATAAGTTATTAAAATAAAGTCACAATCAAACTTCTAAAGAAGGATCACTTTCAGGAAATACATGACAGCAAAATATTATATTTATCAGCCTTGCATACATAAAAGTAAATTTTGATGAGGCTCGTGTATGTATGCATGAGTAATTACGGTAGAAAGATGTGTACAATACGTGTACAGTGAATATATAATCACAACTGCTTAATGACTACCTCTCACCTGTTATTCTGACTGTTGTAGGTTGTATTGTGTTTGTGGCTGATTCTAAAGACGGTTTATGTGAAATAGAAGAGAGATAAAGGATGAATGAATACATGCTCTTTAAGGTTTGTAGCAATGCAAAAGAAAAAAGATAACTTTTATATATTATATATATATATATACATACACACACATATATATACGCATGTATATGTATAGATACATATAGATACATTCATACATATAAACATATTCGTAATCCTATGTATATATTTATATACTTATATGTATAGGTATATAAACATATATATACAAATAATTATGAATGTGTTTATGTATGCATATATAATTCATATGTATGTATATATACATATAGATACACACACACACATATATGTATATATATATATATATATATATATATGTATATATATATATATATAAATCATTCATACACACACACACACACACACACACACACACACACACACACATATATATATATATATATATATATATATATATATATAAATATATATAAATGTATATAATCAAAAACATTACATTTTAATTAGTCATACCTGGTATTTCCGTTGAAGTAGATATAGAAGCTGTAGGAATAGGTAATACTGTAGTATTTTCTGAGATTGTTCCAGTAGTTATTATCGTTGTTGGTGCTGGTTCTGTTGAGGTTACACCTGTAGTGGTGGATGTTTGACCAACAGAGGTAGATACCATTGCAGGTGTTGTTGATGGCAAATCGGTTGTTTTAGGGGAAGTTTCCGTAGTTGGAGAGAATGCAGTAGTAATATCTGAAGGTGGTGATTCAGTAGTCACTGGCGTCGTAACTATGTTTGTTGGTTCAGTTACTGAAGTAGAGGTTTTGCCACGAGTTATTGTAGTTATTTTACCATTTGTTGTAGATGGATTAATAGTTGATATAGTAGATCCAGTAGAAACAGGATTTTTTTCAATAGATAATGGAGATGAAGACTCAGTAGTTCTTTCAGTAACTGTTTCTTTAGCAAGGGGCGTTGTTAATTAAATGACCGTGATTATTAGTTTAAATTTTAATAATGGCTCATCTTTACCTATTAGTTTTTAGACATATTGGCTGATCAGTGTAGTTGCCTACCCAGCATTCACTTGTTATAGATTGAATAAAAGTGTTTGTTTTAATACACATGTATATATCTATTTAAGTATATATGTATATATATGTAGATAGATATAGATGTATTTGCCAATATGCATGTATATATTAGATAGAATAAAAAAATAAAATAAAATAAAATACTTTAGTCGTATCAGTAGATAAAAATACTGAGAAAGAATTTGAATTTGAAAATTTAGCATATGCATAAGGAAAATCAAGCCAAGAGTCAAGAAATCTTATATCTTACCTGTCGGTATGGTAGTAGCAGTCTCTGCTGTAGTCGCAGTTGATGCTGAAGTTGGAGAAGAGAAGAAAATAAAACAATAAGCATAATCTTTCACGGAACATTTCATATGCGCTCAATGGTTGCTTATACATATATAAACATATATTTTACCACCCCCTTAAAAACTGTAAAGTTTCCTAATATGAAGAACTGAGCATGTAACAGAAATTACATGAATTATATTTAGGATGATAATAACTATATATAATAGTGTC
>NW_028234409.1:13892787-13905287 GCF_977035675.1 Penaeus japonicus | reverse complement strand
GGACGTTGTTAATTAAATATCCACAATTGTTAGCTTGATTTATATCTTTTAATAACGGTTCATCATTACCTAATAGTCATATAAAATATTGGCTGATTAGTGTAGTTGCCTTCTCAGTATTCACTTGTTATATGTTGAACAATAGTGTTTGTTTTTATACAAATGAAAATCCATGTATATCATCTTTAAAACAAATTTGAAAGTTGTACTTTGATTTATCAATGATAAAAAGGAATAGATTAGTAGATTGATAACTAAGATAAGGGTCTAACTAACATTTCGAATTCAAAATGTCCATTAAGTTGAATATCTTCCTTTTCTTTAAACATTCTTTATTAAAAAAAACAAACACTTACTAGATTACGTGTGCAAATTAATATATACATATACATATATACATGCATAAATATATATACATATATTCATATATACATGCATTAACACATACGCACATACATGAATACACACGCACACACACACACACACACATACACATACACGAATATATATATATATATATATATATATATATATATATATATATATATATATATATATATATGTATATATATATATATACATACATATATATATATATATATATATATATATATATATATATATATATATGTGTGTGTGTGTGTGTGTGTGTGTGTGTGTGTGTGTATCTATATATATATGCATATATATATAAACATAGATATATATAAATGTATGTGAATATGTGAACTCTATGTCTAAATACATATGTATTTATGTATAAATATATGAAAGGGAATAGATTAGTAGATTGATAAAACGGCAACAAATATTTCGAATTTAAAATATGAATGAAGATGCATTTTTTCCTCTTTTTTTAACCATTCTTTATCAAAAAAAAGAAAGGTTCTTATTTACTAGAGTACGTGTGTAACTGAATATATACTTATACATATATACATACATAAATATATATGTATATATATATATCCATATAAACATGCCATAACACATACGCACATACACAAATACACACGCACATACATACACACAAACACACATATATATTTATATGAATATATATATATATATAAATATATATAAGTATATATATATATACATATATATGAATATATATATATATATATATATATATATATATATTTATAAGTATATATATATACAAATATATGAATATATATATATATATATATATATATATATATATATATATATATATATATATTACATTACATCCATATATTTGACATATATACATTAAATTTATATATCTACATTTTTTCTTGATATACATACTTATATATAGTAAATATATATACATACATATCAATTTATGTATGTGTAAATATATAATTATAATCGCTTCGTGAGTGTGTATTTGCATGCATATAATGAATATGCAAATTCCTTTTTATTCATACATTTATCCCATTTGATTTTTAAGAGCATTGATTAACAATGATCACCATTATGCATGTTAATTACATTTTGAACATGGCCGTGCTTAAGGGTGTAATTAGCAAACATTTTGGGACATTGTCTGGTTCCCTACAGTAGATATTACATTACACACTAATGAAAAAGGATGTTAATATATGATTCTGATATGTATTTGGAAATATTTTTCATACTTAAAACAGTATGAGAGTTTCTCTAATTTCCCTAAATTTTGCCTCACCTGCTGATGTAGAAGTAACAAGGGTCGCTGTAGTTGGCATTTCTCCCGTTGTCGTTTCTTGAATACACGAAAAGAATTACATGAACATTTATATTGTAGTGGTATCAAGTAAATGGAAATACAGAGAAAGAATTTGAAATTGAAAATGTAGTATAAACATGAGGAAAATCGGTTAAGTCAAGAAATCTTATATCTTACCTGATGCTATGGTAGTAGCAGTCTCTGCCATAGTCGCAGTTGATGCTAAAGTTAGAGAAGCGAAAATAAAACAGTAAGCATAATCTTTCACGAAAGACATTTGATGCACGCTTAGCGGTAGCTTATATCAGAACCTAAGCATTATACCACCTCCTTAAAAACTGTGTAATTTCTTAGTATGGAAAACAGCATATAAGATATTATATGAATTATATTTAGAATAATAATAACTATAGATAATAGTGTCCAGTAACATAGATGTATGTGATACATGTAGAAGTTTAAAGCACAAAGGTTACCTGGCATATCCGTTGAAATATATGTAGTAGGAACGGGGACAGAGGATCTTGGAACAGTAGTGTCAGTTGTCGTTTCTGAAGTACTTATTCGTGTTGGTTCAGTGGCTGGTGAAGAAGTCAGATCAACAGTTGTTGTAGATTTCAAACTAATAGTATTAGATGTTTGGCCAGCTGTTGCTGTAGATGTGGGACCAGCCGTTGGTGTAGATGTACTAACAAAGGTCTCAGTAGTTGAAGAGAATATTTTAGTAGTCGTAGGTGCTGGTTCGGTAGTTATTGATGTAGAACCTATAGGTGTCGAGTCAGAGGCTGATGTAGATGTTAAGGCAGTAGGTGTAGGTGATAAACCAGTAGTTGCCTCAGGCGGAATAACCGTAGATGTAGATGGTTTTGTAGTTGTTATTACAGAGAATCCAGTAGTTGCAGGAGATTTTTGAGTAATAGTAGATGAAGACTCCGCTGTATTTAAAGATATTGGTTCAGTAACCGTTGCGGTTACTACTTCACTAGGTCTTGTAGTTTCCGTAGTTGTAGGTATTGGTTTTGTATCTGTTACATCACCAAATGATGTTATTCGTTAATGACTATGATTATTTCATGTCTGGGGTTTGCATTGTAATCTTTCATGGTTACAAGAAACTATAATGAAATGGACATTAATCTTTTATAAGGCTTCCAAAGCCATAGTGTGCTATAAACTCTTAAATTAAAGTCACAATCAGACTTCTAAATAAGGATCCCTTTCAGGAAATACATGACAGCAAAATACTATGTTTATCAGCTTTACCTACACAAAAGTAAATTTGGATGAGTCTGGTGTATGCATATATGCGTAATTGTGCTAGAAAAAAAATGTGTACAATATGTTTACAGTGAATATATAACCACGACTGCTGAATGACTATCTCTCACCTGTTATTGTGACTGTTGTAGGTTGTTTTGTAGTTGTAGCTGATTCTGAAGATGGTTTATGTGAACCAGAAGAGAGATAAATGATGTATGAATACATGTTCTTTAGGATTTGTGGCAATGCAAAAGAAAAAAGATAACTATTTCCGTTCGCGGAATAACATATATATATATATATATATATATATATATATATATATATATATATATATATGTGTGTGTTTGTGTGTGTGTGTGTGTGTGTGTGTGTGTGTGTATATGTATATATACATATAGATACATTCATACATATAAACATATTCGTAGTGTATGTATATATACCTATATGTATAGGTATATATATACATATATGTATGTGCATATGCATATATGTATAAATCATATATATGTATGTATACATATATATGTATGTATGTATATATATATATATATATATATATATATATATATATATATATATATATCATAAACGCTTATTCATTACATTTAGATTAGTCATACCTGGTATTTCGATTGAAGTAGATATAGAACCAGTAGGAATAGGTGATAGTGTAGTACTTTCTGAGAATGTTCCGGTAGTTATTATCTTTGTTGGTGCTGGTTCAGTTGAGGTTAGACCTGTAGTGGTGGATGTTTGACCAGCAGAGGTAGATAACAGCCCAGGTGTTGTTGATGGCAAATTGGTTGTTTTAGGGAAAGTTTCTGTAGTTGAAGAGAATGCAGTAGTAATATCTGAAGGCGGTGATTCAGTAGATACTGGTGTCGTACCTATGTGTGTTGGTTCAGTCACTGAAGTGGAGGTTTTGCCAGGAGTTATTGTAGTTGTTTTACCAGTTGTTGTAGATGGATTAATAGTTGTTATAGTAGATGATCCTGTAGTAGTAGGATTTTTTTCAGTAGATATTGGAGATGAAGACTCAGTAGCTGTTGGATTTGCTTCAGCAGTTCTTGTTTCAGTAACTGTTATGTTAGCAAAGGACGTTGTTAATTAAATATCCGCAATTGTTAGCTTGATTTATATGTTTTAATAATGGTTCATCATTACCTAACAGTCATATAAAATATTGGCTGATGAGTGTAGTTGCCTTCACAGTATTCACTTGTTATATGTTGATTAATAGTGTTTGTTTTAATACAAATGAAAATCCATGTATATCATCTTTAAAACAAATTTGAAAGTTGTACTTTGATTTATCAATGAACAAAATGAATAGATTAGTAGATTGATAACTAAGATAAGGGTCTAACTAACATTTCGAATTCAAAATGTCCATTAAGTTGAATATCTTCCTTTTCTTTAAACATTCTTTATTAAAAAAACACTTACTAGATTACGTGTGCAAATGGATATATACATATACATATATACATGCATAAATATATATACATATATTCATATATACATGCATTAACACATACGCACATACATGAATACACACGCGCACACACACACACATACACGCATATATAAACATATATATATATATATATATATATATATATATATATATATATATATATATACATATATGTGTGTGTATCTATATCTATATATATATATACATATATATATATATATATATATATATATATGCATATATGCATATATATATATATACATAGATATATATAAATGTATGTGAATGATATATATGACTCTATGTCTAAATATATATGTATATATGTATAAATATATGAAAAGGAATAGATTAGTAGATTGATAAAACGGCAACAAATATTTCGAATTTAAAATATCCATAAAGATGCTTTTTTTTAACCATTCTTTATAAAAAAAAAGAAAGGTTCTTATTTACTAGAGTGGGTGTGTAACTGAATATATACTTAAACATATATACATACATAAATATATGTGTATACATATATCCATATATACATGCCATAACACATACGCACATACACAAATACACATGCACATACATACACACAAGCACACACACATATATATATTTATATGAATATATATATATATATATATATATATATATATATATATATATATTGTGTGTGTGTGTGTATCATAGTATGTGTATATACATGCATACATACTTACGCATATATGTCATTTGTGTATATCTATTAATGAATATATATATTTATATAAGTATATATATACATATATATGTATATGTATATATATATATATATATATATATATATATATTACATTATATCCATATATTTGACATATATACATTAAATTTATATATCTACATTTTCTCTTGGTATATATACTTATATATAGTAAATATATATACATACATATCTATTTATGTATTTGTAAATATGTAAATATAATTGCTCCGTGAGTGTGTATTTGTATGCATATAATGAATATGCAAATTCCTTTTTATTCATACATTTATCCCATTTGATTTTTAAGAGCATTGATTAACAATGATCACCATTATGCATGTTAATTACATTTTGAATATGGCCGTGCTTAAGGGTGTAATTAGCAAACATTTTGGGACATTGTCTGGCTCCCTACAGTATATATTACATTACACACTAATGGAAAAGGATGTTAATATATGATTCTGATATGTACTTGGAAATATTTTTCATATTTAAAACAGTATGACAGTTTCTCTAATTTCCCTAAATTTTGCCTCACCTGCTGATGTAGAAGTAACAAGGGTCGCTGTAGTTGGCATTTCTCCCGTTGTCGTTTCTTGAGTGCACGGAAAGAATTACATGAACATTTACATTGTAGTGGTATCAAGTAAATGGAAATACAGAGAAAGAATTTGAAATTGAAAATGTAGTATAAACATGAGGAAAATCGGTTAAGTCAAGAAATCTTATATCTTACCTGTTGCTATGGTAGTAGCAGTCTCTGCCATAGTCGCAGTTGATGCTAAAGATAGAGAAGCGAAAATAAAACAGTAAGCATAATCTTTCACGAAAGACATTTGATGCACGCTTAACGGTAGCTTATATCAGAACCTAAGCATTATACCACACCCAAACTGTGTAGTTTCTTAATATGAAAAACTGAGCATATAACAGAAATTATATGAATTATATTTAGAATAATAATAACTCTATAGAAAATAGGGTCCAGTAATATATATGTATGTGATACATGTAGAAGTTTAAAGCACAAAGGTTACCTGGCATATCCGTTGAACTATATGTAGTAGGAACGGACACAGAGGATCTTGGAACAGTAGTGCCAGTTGTCGTTTCTGAAGTACTTATTCGTGTTGGTTCAGTGGCTGGTGAAGAAGTCAGATCAACAGTTGTTGTAGATTTCAAACCAATAGTATGAGATGTTTGGCCAGCTGTTGCTGTAGATGTGGGACCAGCCGTTGGTGTAGATGTACTAACAAAGGTCTCAGTAGTTGAAGAGAATGGTTTAGTAGTCGTAGGTGCTGGTTCAGTAGTTATTGATGTAGTACCTATAGGTGTCGAGTCAGAGGCTGATGTAGATGTTAAGGCAGTAGGTGTAGGTGATAAACCAGTAGTTGTCGCAGGTGGAATAACCGTAGATGTAGATGGTTTTGTAGTTGTTATTACAGAGAATCCAGTAGTTGCAGGAGATTTTTGAGTAATAGTAGATGAAGACTCCGCTGTATTTAAAGATATTGGTTCAGTAACCGTTGCGGTTACTACTTCACTAGGTCTTGTAGTTTCCGTAGTTGTAGGTATTGGTTTTGTATCTGTTACATCACCAAATGATGTTATTCGTTAATGACTATGATTGTTTTATGTCTGGGGTTTGCATTGTAATCTTTCAGGGTTACAGGAAACTATAATGAAAACATGACAGCAAAATACTATGTTTATCAGCTTTGCCTACACAAAAGTAAATTTGGATGAGTCTGGTGTATGTATGTATGCCTAATTGTGTTAGATAGAAAAAAATGTATACAATATGTGTACAATGAACCACGACTGCTTAATGACTATCTCTCACCTGTTATTGTGACTGTCGTAGGTTGTACTGTAGTTGTAGCTGATTCTGACGACGGTTTATGTGAACCAGAAAAGAGATAAATGATGTATAAATACATGTTCTTTAAGGTTTGTGGCAATGCAAAAGAAAAAAAGATAACTGTCCGTTCGCGGAATAATATATATATATATATATATATATATATATATATATATATATATATATATATATATATGTGTGTGTGTGTGTGTGTGTGTGTGTGTGTGTGTGTGTGTATGTATATATAGATACATTCATACATATAAACATAGTCATATTCGTATGTATATATACATATATGTATAGGCATATATATATATATATATATATATATATATATATATATATATATATTTGTATGTGTATATGTATACATATATAAATCATGTATATGTATATACACACACATACATATTTATATATATATATATATATATATATATATATATAATCATAAATGCTTATTCATTACATTTAGAATAGTAATACCTGGTATTTCGATTGAAGTAGATATAGAACCTGTAGGAATAGGTGATAGTGTAGTACTTTCTGAGAATGTTCCGGTAGTTATTATCGTTGTTGGCGCTGGTTCAATAGAGGTTACCCTAGTAGTGGTGGATGTTTGACCAGCAGAGGTAGATACCAGTGCAGGTGTTGTTGATGGCAAATTGGTTGTTTTAGGGGAAGTTTCCGTAGTTGGAGAGAATGCAGTAGTAATATCTGAAGGTGGTGATTCAGTAGTTACTGGCGTCGTAACTATGTGTGTTTGTTCAGTTACTGAAGTAGAGGTTTTGCCAGGAGTTATTGTAGTTGTTTTACCAGTTGTTGTAGATGGATAAATAGTTGTTATAGTAGATGATCCAGCAGAAGTAGGATTTTTTTCAGTAGATATTGGAGATGAAGACTCAGTAGCTGTTGGATTTGCTTCAGCAGTTCTTGTTTCAGTAACTATTATGTTAGCAAGGGGTGTTGTTAATTAAATAACGACGATTATTAGTTTGATTTATATATTTTGATATTAATTCATCATTACCTATTAGTAAATAGAAATATTGGCTGTTCAGTGTTGTTGCCTGTCCAGTATTCACTTGTTATATGTTATATGTTATATGGATTTGCGTGAATATTCGCGTATGTATATATAAGACTGTGAATGAAATATACAGAGTAATTCAGAAATAAAAATGTCTTTCACCTATCACTATCAGGCAGTTGTTCGCTTGAGTTGACGCTGAAATAGCTGTATTCAGAGAGGATAGGGAGAAAAAAAAAGTATATATTCATCAATTGAAAGCTGTTTTGGGATCTATCGAAAAGAGAAAGGGTTTCTGTGTGGATACGCATGGAAATATACTTATGTATATGAATATTTGTGTATGGGCTTCTAAGTGATATACGTAATAATGTTTGATAAATATAGAAACTAAAAATGGACTCACCTGCCATTGTCGTTGTCCCCAGTTGCATCGTAGTTGAAGTTGATGCTGTTTTATTTAGAACAGGAAAAAATGTATAAGTATCTGTACAGAAATAGGTCTTCTATGCGTATTTATATTAAATATTCATAGAGAAATATGAGAAATTTATTAAAGACAAGTGCATATTTAATATGCTTCTAAAAGTTGCATATTCTAGTTCCCCGTGTTTTCCCTATTTTAAACACAGGGAAATTGATATTTTGTAATATCTAAAATACGGAAAAGAGTACGTTTATTTCCTTTTTCCACTGAACAATGATTTGGTATCTGTTGGAAAAAATATAGTGTCATGTAATCTGAGGTTGTTGGGCCAGGAATTGCAGTAGTTATTGATGATGTACCTATGGATGTTGATTCAGTAGCTGGCGTGTATGTTTTGCCAGGAGTTGTAGTTATTAGATTATCAGATGCAGTAGATGTTACGCTAGCGGTAGTTGTAGATGCTATACCAGTAGTTTCAGATGGTTGACCTGAGGTTATTGATGTTTCATCAGTTATAAAGGAGGGATTAGTAGTGGTAGACGGCGATTCAGCAGTTACTGTAGCTGCCGTGGGAGTTAGATCGGTAGTCGTTGTAGATGCTATGCCAGTAGTTGGTGTGGACGTTACCAGTGTTGTCCCAGTAGTTGGTGTAGTTTCTTCAGTTGTTTTTCTAGTAGTTATTGTAGATGCAGTTGTCATTAAAGATACCGACTCTGTTACTGTTGTGTTTGCTGTTTCACTAGATCTTGTCGGCTCAATTGGTGTAGTTCTTGGTTCCGTAACTGTTACATTAATAATTGCTGCTATTAGCTCAATTGATACCGCTGTTAATTTAGTAAATGTAGATAAGTCATAAGCTCATCCTCATTTGTAGCTTTCAGCTATTTGTATGCGCACATTCATACACTGACATCCATATAAGAGAATCGAATTAAGGCCAGGTGATGGCAAGCACAGCCCAATAAAGGTCCTCATTCGGTGTATCTCATATATCAGATGACGCTGTGGGGCACACAAAGCTCAAATGAAAAAACAATGCCGCAGTCTCTCTCTCTCTCTCTCTCTCTCTCTCTCTCTCTCTATATATATATATATATATATATATATATATATATATATATATATATATTAGCCGGAGAAACGCACAACCGGCCGGAAAAAATATTTATGCTTTTCTTTACATGCCTCCTTCCTAGACTGGAAATCTGAAGAGACCCATCCAAACAAAACCACCGGGAGCTTTTTTTTCCTCGATAAAACGGCCGGCAGTGTGTTCCTCGCTTTTAAGAAGTGGGTGACATCCACTTAGGAGCTGCATTATCAGCCACAGTCGTCAACTTTCGGCCGACCATCCCCCTCCCACATATACATACAAAAACACACTAGTACAAAGACACATGCACACACGCACAACCCACCATTTTTTCTGTACAAAAGTCACATACCTTCTGACGAGGTCTTAATTTCTTCTGCTACTGTTGTTGAAACAATTGTTGTAACTGACGAGCCTGTCTCCTCTTGTGACGTTGGTAGCTCTGTCGAGCTTGTAGATTCTGGTGACGTTGGGAACACTGTTATTTTCTCTGTCGAACTGGTAGATTCTAATGACGTTGGTAACACTGTTGTTCTCTCTGTCGAGCCTATAAGTTCTGGTGACGTTGGTAACACTGTTGTTCTCTCTGTAGAGCTTGTATATTTAGGTGACGTTGGCAACAATGTTTTCTCTGTTGAAACTGTAGATTCTAGTGACGTTGATATAACTGTTGTTTCCTCTGTTAAAATTGTAAATTCTTGTGACGTTGGTAACACTGTTGTTTTTTCTGTTGAGCTTATAATTTCTGGAGACGTTAACCCAGTTGTTTTCTCTGTTAAAATTGTAGGTTCTGGTGACGTTGGCAACACTGTTGTTTCCTCTGTTAAAATTGTAGATTCTTGTGACGTTGGTAACACTGTTGTTTTTTCTGTTGAGCTTATAATTTCTGGAGACGTTAACCCAGTTGTTTTCTCTGTTAAAATTGTAGGTTCTGGTGACGTTGGCAACACTGTTGTTTTCTCTGTTGAAATTATAGATTCTGGTGACGTTGATAATACTGTTGTTTTTTCTGTTGAGCTTATAATTTCTGGAGACGTTAACCCAGTTGTTTTCTCTGTTAAAATTGTAGGTTCTGGTGACGTTGGCAACACTGTTGTTTTCTCTGTTGAAATTTTAGATTCTGGTGACGTTGGCAACACTGTTGTTTTCTCTGTTGGAATTGTAGATTCTGGTGACGTTAGCAATACTGTTGTTTTCTCTGTTGGAATTGTAGATGCTGGTGACGTTGGCAATACTGTTGTTTTCTCTGTTGAAATTGTAGTTGCTGGTGACGTTGGCAATACTGTTGTTTTCTCTGTTGAAATTGTAGATGCTGGTGACGTTGGCAACACTGTTGTTTTCTCTGTTGGAATTGTAGATTCAGGCGACGTTGGCAACACTGTTGTTTTCTCTGTTGGAATTGTAGATTCTGGTGATGTTGGCAACACTGTTTTCTCTGTTAGAATTGTTGATATTGATGTTGGCAACACTGTTGTTTTCTCTGTTGGAATTGTAGATTCTGGTGATGTTGACAACACTGTTGTTTTCTCTGTTGGAATTGTTGATATTGATGTTGGCAACACTGTTGTTTTTTCTGTTGGAATTGTAGAATCTGGCGACGTTAACAATACTGTTGTTTTCTCAGTTGAAATTGTATATGCTGGTGACGTTGACAATACTGTTGTTCTCTCTGTTGAAATTGTAGATTCTGGTGATGTTGGCAACACTGTTGCTTTATCTGTTGAAATTGTAGATTCAGGTGACGTTGGCAACACTGTTGTTTTCTCTGTTGGAATTGTAGATTCTGGTGATGTTGGCAACACTGTTGTTTTCTCTGTTGGAATTGTAGATTCAGGTGACGTTGGCAACACTGTTGTTTTCTCTGTTGGAATTGTAGATTCTGGTGACGTTGGCAAAACTGTTGTTTTCTCTGTTGGAATTATAGATTCTGGTGACGTTGGCAACACTGTTGTTTTCTCTGTTGGAATTGTAGATTCTGGTGACGTTGGCAACACTGTTGTTTTCTCTGTTGGAATTGTAGATTCTGGTGACGTTGGCAACACTGTTGTTTTCTCTGTTGGAATTGTAGATTCAGGTGACGTTGGCAACACTGTTGTTTTCTCTGTTGGAATTGTAGATTCTGGTGACGTTGGCAACACTTTTGTTTTCTCTGTTGGAATCGTAGATTCAAGTGACGTTGGCAACACTGTTGTTTTCTCTGTTGAAATTATAGATGCTGGTGACGTTGGCAACACTGTTGTTTTCTCTGTTGGAATTGTAGATTCTGGTGACGTTGGCAACACTGTTGTTTTCTCTGTTGGAATTGTAGATTCAGGTGACGTTGGCAACACTGTTGTTTTCTCTGTTGGAATTGTAGATTCAGGTGACGTTGGCAACACTGTTGTTTTCTCTGTTGGAATTGTAGATTCTGGTGACGTTGGCAACACTGTTGTTTTCTCTGTTGGAATTGTAGATTCTGGTGACGTTGGCAACACTGTTGTTTTCTCTGTTGGAATTGTAGATTCAGGTGACGTTGGCAACACTGTTGTTTTCTCTGTTGGAATTGTAGATTCTGGTGACGTTGGCAACACTGTTGTTTTCTCTGTTGGAATTGTAGATTCAGGTGACGTTGGCAACACTGTTGTTTTCTCTGTGGGAATTGTAGATTCTGGTGACGTTGGCAACACTGTTGTTTTCTCTGTTGGAATTGTAGATTCAGGTGACGTTGGCAACACTGTTGTTTTTTCTGTTGGAATTGTAGATTCAGGTGACGTTGGCAACACTGTTGTTTTCTCTGTTGGAATTGTAGATTCTGGGGACGTTGGCAACACTGTTGTTTTCTCTGTTGGAATTGTAGATTCTGGGGACGTTGGTAACACTGTGGATTCGGCTGAAGTAGATGAAAGAGTTGTTTGTTCTGTAGAGG
>NW_028234409.1:13885287-13887787 GCF_977035675.1 Penaeus japonicus | reverse complement strand
CGGAAGTTGATATGGTAGGCCCTGTGGTTGTTGGGGTTGTATACTCAGTAGTTGCTGACGTCGTCGTCTCCTGTAGGTGAAATAAGATGCTCTATATCAGTGACCTACTGCAAATATTCAAAGATTTACCTTCCATACTTATATGTCTAATTTTCTTCGGACTTCTTTTTTATTACATATATTCTTCATTAATATTTTTAAAAAAATAGTCAACAAAGTTCTGTTTCTAGAACAATTCATATGCAATTTCATATGTTTTTGTAGTTTTCGTTAAGGTTGAAGAACAAATAAACGTAATTGTTTCTCAACTTACACAATCGTCTCCTTCGATTTCATTAACAATAACCATCTCTGTAATTTTGCGTTGGTGTTCAGGCACAGCAAACAGCATCTCAATGTACTCCGTCATGGCGTCCATGTCCACCTCTTCATGGCTGTAGTTGGAGCTAATGAGGGAGGGAAAGCATGGATAAAGACGCATATAACCAAGTGCAGCAATTCTCTTTTTGGAAAAAAGAGTAGAGAACATATATTTCCATAAACAGTCAGATTAACTCATAGACATGTATCTACATAAACATACTTAAAGGCATATATATTTATGTGCATGTAAATATAAATAAATACAAATTTTACCTCCCTGACCGACACTCGATCCCGGGTCGTCAGAGTGACAATCCTGGCTTTTAGCCCAATAGACCACGCGACCCACTAAAAGAAATGTCTAACCAGATGCCTTACAACCATCATGGAAAGTACCTATATACTCATAGCAGTGTGTTTGTGCATTTGTGTATATATATATATATATATATATATATATATATATATATATATATATATATATATGCATGTATATAAAAATTATTGGAGAATATATTACTATACCAGACAGATTCTTGAACTCACTTGAGAGTGAAATGCTGAATAACATTGGCTATGCCATGTTCATGGGTCGTATTGTTATTTTCTTCATCGTCTATGCACCCACATGCGCTTCGATCTATAAAGCTTTGGTATATCTGAAGATAAATAAGTCGTTGGTTTATTAATTTTATTTATTTATTATCATTATTTGTAATGTATACCTTCAATGAGTAACATACATTATTGCTGAGAGGAACATCCATTTCTAACGAGGTCGAGGTAACTCACCTGCACGATAGGGCTGGCAGGTTCGTCAACGAAGGTTCTCATGAGAACTACATAAAAAATCTGACCATCCAACGTGAGTAATGGAAGGATTATCATCAGACCAAAGCCAATGTGAATATTACTCTGGAACTCTTCCTGGAAATAAAACAAACAAATAGAAACCAAAGCTTCCTAGATTTCAATACATAAGCAAACATTCAACCACGCGGATATATAGCTTTCATATATCCCGTTGTATGCTGTTGTTATTGTTGTTTTTTTGTGTGTGTGTGTTTTTTTCTGGTTTTAGTTTATCTCGTCTTCTCAATAGTTTACGAAACTAAAAGTCTATAGTTAAAAAAAGAATAAGTGTTTCTGCCATTATCAATTTTTGATAAACTGTGCCTAAGATAACAGTTTCTGTGAACAAATACTGTAAATTTAATTAATGCTTCATATAATAATTACCTCCCCATGCATCCACACGATTTCGCGTTTATTCATGTAGTACCAGGAGGAATTATCGGAGTTAGAGCCATTTTGGGAGTAAATGGTTTCAATGACGCAGTGACCTTGCTCGCCCTCCTTCAGCCTGCCAATACGCATAAAAGGCATTGTTATATAGACGAAAGCGATTAGAATCACCAAAAGCTTCTATTCCAGTCACATGGAGGAAGGGGATTCCTAAAGATAACACTTTAAAGAAAAATCTTCAAAGTAAACTGTGCTTCCAGTGTAAATGGAATAGGATTATATATTCATATATCATTTTTGAAAATATTACCTGTGAAGAGCTTCCTCTAGATCATTCTTGTCAAAGTCGTTTTGGATTTCAACGCTCTGCAAAGATAGATATATGTATATGTATATGCATATATATATGTATATATATATATGTATATATATATATAATGATAGTACTAAATAAAATATAATGGACGCCAGTTGACTAGGATAACACGAATAATTTCACTTCATCATTTAGTTGCCATATCAAAAAAATGTTCACCTGTAAGATCTCGGATGAAGTGTTGTCACAGTTCACACATTCACTATTCTGAGATATTTGCACGATGCTACTCTCATTGTCAGCTTCTTGGGCGGGTGGTAATATTGGAATAACTGTGGTAGATGGTGAAGTTTCTGTAGAAATGGATTCTGTTGTGGTTGTTTCAATTGCGGTTCTTGTGGTTGCTTCAGGAATTATAGACGTTGGGGTTGCTTCAGAAGTTAAAGACGTTGTGGTTGTTTCAGGAGTTATAGACGTTGTGGTTGCTTCAGAAGTTATAGACGTTGGAGTTGCTTCAGAAGTTATAGACGTTGGGGTTGTTTCAGGAGTTATAGACGTGGTTACTTCAGAAGTTAT
>NW_028234409.1:13867787-13877787 GCF_977035675.1 Penaeus japonicus | reverse complement strand
ATCCCTACACTAAAGTTCGACCTGAGGGAGAGGAAATTCATATCTGAATCTCTTCATGATAAATACATGAATGGATTTCATAACATCTATAATGATGAGGTTGAGGATGATGATGATAATGATTTTGGTAATGGTAAACATTATCGTTATTACTATCATGGTCGTTATTACCATCAACATTATTATTTTCCTTAAAACGATGATGATAATAATAATTATTATAATGATGATGATAGTAATTGTCTTCATTATCATTATTTTCTTTATCATTATCCTTATTATTGTCATTATTGTAATTGCTATAATGATGGCAATACTAATGAAAGAGACAACAATGATAACAGCAATATCAAAATTACAACAATAATAATACGTATAAAGATAAAGTTTTTCATTTAAAAAAACACTAATCCCATTTGTAAGGATAAAACTTGTATTTAACACATTTGTATTTGTACTATACTTCATATTAAAGTAAGATCACCTACTCAGAACTGAAGTGCTGGATAACATTCACTATGTCACTGTCGTGTGTAGAGTTGTGACCTTCTTCAGCATCCTTGCATCCACATGATCTTTGATCCACATAGCTCTGGTAAATCTAATGAAAATGGACAAAGAAATCTAATGAAAATCTAATGAAATCTAGAAAGAACTTATCAGAAAAATCGCTGTAATATTACCATTGGAACAGAGACGATAGTAATAATGTTGGTGGTTGTGGTTGGTGGTGATAAAGATAATGATCATAATAAAAAAAAAAAAAACATAATCAATAATGCGGTTATTATCGCATTTGCAAATACAGCAATCACCTATTTTCAATATAATCACATTATCGCATTCCTATTAATCAATATCATCATAACTACCACTAATAAACTTATACCTGGACAATAGGGCTGGCGGGTTCGTTAAGGAAGGTCCTCATAAAAGCAATATAGACAATGGAATCCCCGACTGCAATCGGGGGCAGGACCACCAGCAGGCCGTGGCCGATGTGGACGTCACTCGGGTACTCCTGATACAAGAGTACGACAAGCATGAGATATGTTTGTGTGTGTGTGTGTGTGTGTGTGTGTGTGTGTGTGTGTGTGTGTGTGTGTGTGTGTGTGTGTGTGTGTGTGTGTGTGTGTGTGTGTGTGCATATATACGCTTTTTCAAATTACATATAGCCATGATAGGAATTACCTCTTCATCTAGCCATACAACGTCGTGTTCGTCCATATAGTACCAAGAGGAGTTGCTGTCGCTAGAGTTCTGGGAGTAGACGGTCTCTAGAACGCAATGGCTGCGCTCGCCCTCATACAACCTACATATTAAACGGAAACGTAAGCAACGAAATGTAAACGTGGAATGAAAATGCCAAATCATTTGTAAAGATACAGTATATAAAAAGTAACTAGAGCGATGTTTGAAAGTGAACTAGAATACGCATATTTCTTTTTTCTTCTTCTATTTTTGTGGCAGTAAAATGCCCACTGTACTGATGTGGATAGAATCGAATCTTACTTATGCAGCGTTTCATTAAGATCGTCCATATCAACGTTGTTTTCAATAACGACCGTCTGTAAAGAAATAATAGTTATATGAAACAGTTACCGCCAATTAAAAAAACGTTTTCTTTGTTTACACTAAAAGTTCAAAAATAAAGAAAACGGTAAGGGATAACTAAAAAATTAATGAAATTATCGTTTTATGATTAATTCATCTATCTAAAAATAAACTTTTGAAAAATTTAAACTTCTCATCAAATAAAAACACAGAAAATGTTTGGAAATATCCCTTGCTCCCGTTTCTTTTTTGCGAAATGAAGCAGTAGATAAACAGAACGCACGAGAGAAATGGTAGTCTCACTTGGTTAAATTCTGCTGTCTGGTTGTCACAGTCTTCGCTTTCAGAGACTTGAAGTACTTGCAAGATATTTCCCTCCTCGTCTTCTTTGTAGGGTGGAGCTGGAGGTGTTGTGCTTGCAACTGTAGTTTCAGGAGATGTGGAAGTAACTGTGGATTCGGGAGTTGTAGAACTAACTTCAGGAGTTGTGAAAGATGTTGTAGTTTGAGGAGTTGTGGAAGGTGTTATAGTTTCAGGAGTTGTGAGAGAAGTCGTAGTTTCAGGAGTTGTGAAAGATGTCGTAGTTTCAGGAGTTGTGAAAGATGTCGTAGTTTCAGGAGTTGTGGAAGTGGTTTCGTGAGTTGTAGAACTAATTTCAGGAGTTGTGGAAGATGTAGTCTCAGGAGGTGAAGACAGTGTTGTTGTTTCAGAAGTTGTGACTTCAGTTGTTGATTCATATGTACTTTCTGACGTGGACGATGATGAACCAATAACTGTAGAAGAAGCTGTTGTAGCTTCAATGGTTGTTGATACATCTGTTGTCGTTTCCTGTTGAAAGACAAAAAGCGACATGATATTACAGAAAGGACACATCTCTGTCACATACGTATTTCCCAAATGTAATCAGACTATTCGTTTCGTAGGAATTGGCATAGAGAAAACCAAATATTGAGAGCAACTACACGGATGTATATCACTCTCCTACATACACAGTCTTCTCCCTCGATCTCGTTTTCAATCGTTAGCGACACGTAACGACGTTGATGCTCGGGTACGGCCACCAACATCGTGATGTAGTCCGTCATTGATGTGAAATCCATATCTCCAACACTGTAGTTTGAGCTAGCAACAGGGAGGAGTGATAGTTATGGCACGTAAGTGAGTTATTTAGGTGTATGATACATTAACATAATGATTATACGTGCATATTCGACATAATCTGCAAGATGAAGGATTCTGACAACTAATATTTCAATTGATAAAGCTTTTGTCGAAATATTGAACAACGTAAGCCGGTTTTGATTTTTTTTTCTCTCTCCCATTTTAATATGATTACAAAGAATGGAACTTACATGGAAGTGAACCGCTGGATCACCTCGACTGCATGATTATGACTGGTAGTGTTTTCACCGTTGTCACCTTCACAACCACATGCACTCTCATCCTCAAAAGTTTGGTAAATCTGAAAGAAGGTTGGTATATATTATGCTAATGGTCTATCTCTAAATGAATCTATCTGTCTATCTGTCTGTCGATTTATCTATCTTCCTATCTATCTATCTAGCCATGTATATACACATATATATTTGTGTGTGTGTGTGTGTGTGTGTTTGTGCGTGTGTGTGTGTGTGTGTGTGTGTGTGTGTGTGTGTGTGTGTGTGTGTGTGTGTGTGTTTGTATACCTGGGTGTGCGTGTATGTCTGGGTGTGCGTGTATGTCTGCGTGTACATGTGTGTGCGCACATTCACATACAAAGCAAATACGGAAATAATACCTGTACGATGGGACTGGCGGGCTCGTCAACGAAGGCCCTCAAAAGCACAATATACACCACAGAATCCTCGGTTGTGATCACAGGCAGGACCACCACAAGGCCGTGTCCGACGTGGACATCACTCTCATATTCCTGCTGAATAGTTTGATATCACGACTTTTAAGATATATCTTTTATTTCCCTTTTTGCTTTTGCGATATACTACATTTTGAAGTCCTATACTCTATCGTCACTGATTGCTTATCTATGTTATACATGCATAATTGGCTTTTGTGTTATCTTTATTACCTCGTCTTATTACAATGCATTATGTTGTTTATTTTTCATGATATTATGATTTCTTGACATTTCTCTTATTGCAAATAAAATCAACAGTCTCAATCTCACTAATCACGGCATTAACTAGATACATCGACTCATTATCATAAGTAACTATTATTAAATTCCATTAAGGAATGTTATAGTAAATGAATACCTCTTTCTCCATCCAGAGAATTTCATGCTCATCCATATAATACCAAGAGGAATTATCAGAACTGGAGGCGTTTTGGGAATAAATCGTCTCAATAATACAATGGCCTTTCTCGCCTTCTTCTAATCTGTGTGATAGAAAAAGGAAAAACATGTGAAAGAAAGTGTGTGCGTGTGTGTGTGTGCAGGAAGGCACTGAAAGTTCAGTATGTACTTTCTCTCTCTCTCTCTCTCTCTCTATCTATCTATCTATCTATATATATACATATATATACATATATACATATATATATGTATATATATACATATATATACATATATATATATATATGTATGCATGTATATATATGTATATATAAATATGCATATATATATAAATATGTATATATATGTATATATATATATTATATATATATATATATATTATATATGTATATATATATGTATAAATATATATATTTGTGTATATATATATATATAATATATATATATATATATATATATATATATATTATATATATATATATATATATATATATATATACATATATATACATATATATATATATATATATATATATATATTATATATATGTGTGTGTGTGTGTGTGTGTGTGTGTGTGTGTGTATGCATATATGTATGTATATATGTATATATATGTATGTATATATATATATATATATATATATATATATATATATATATATATATATATACAGTATATATATGATACAACGATTTCATCTGATTTAATGTGAGTTCAATAAAAGGTGCATACACAGAAACTGAATACAAAACATTAAATTTCACATGTACCTGTGCAAGGCGTCCTTCAAATCATCCTTGTCAAATTCATTCTCAATAACGACGCTCTGAAAATAAACATATGTTACGTATTGCTGTGACCTAATTCTAAGTCAACTAGCACATCAAAGGCACACATAAACACACGTACATGTAGATACACCGAAAAACAGATAGAGAACAGGTAAACAAACAAACAAACAAAAAAAGCGACTGATATAAATTCAAACAGATCGATGGAAGTGTAGAAATAGATTTTTGAATAATTACATGATAAATATATATACATATATATATATATATATATATATATATATATATATATATATATATATATTCATCTGAATGGAAATAAAAGGTCTGACCTGCACGTAAGTAGACGAGCTATTATCACAATCTTCCGTTTCACTATTTTGGGATACTTGGATGATAGCCTCATCCTCTATTTCATCGGGTGGAAGGGTTATATCTGGGGTAGTGCTTGGGGTTGTGGGGGTTGTTGTAGTCGGGATTTCAGAAGCTGTTGCTGTTATCTCAGTTGTGGTTGTTATGTCAGGGGTTGCAGTGGTTTCAGGAGTTGTAGTTATTTCAGGGGTTGTTGTAGTTATTTCGGGAGTTGCAGTAGTTATTTCAGGGCTTGTTGTAGTTATTTCGGGAGTTGTAGTAGTTATCTCAGGGGTTGTTGTAGTAATTTCTGGAGTTATAGTTATCTCAGGAGTTGTAGTTATATCATAAGTCGTTGTTGTAATCTCTGTTGTAGATGTTGCCGTAGTAATATCAGTTGTGGAAGGTTCCGTAGTTGTAGCACCCTCAGCGGTTGTGGAAATAATTTCAGTTGTAGAAGTAGGCTCTGTGGTTGTTTCCTGTCAATAAGAATACGACAGAGCAATGAAGGGGCGTTGACCTTTGCATCATTTGCTTTTTCTGCCAGATGTGTTTAAAGATCTGACACAGCGTTGCTATAAAGGGTAACAATATTACAAATCTATCCATCTACTTACGCAATCTTCTCCTTCAATGTCATTCATTATGATGATTGTTTCTACATGACGCTCATATTCTGGTACAGCCGCCAACATGTTTATGTAGCCCGTCATAGAAGAGAAATCCATTTCCTCTGTACTGCGGTTAGACCTGGGATGAATTATTTAATCGAAATGAGATGTTGAATGTGGTATTTTCATGCTTCGTGGAAAAGAAAGATATCGCAACAAGCCTTGTGGTGCTGCATATTGAAATGAAACACCTATTGTAGGCGTTGTAGGAATGTATTTTATGTTAGTCATATCAACGAAGAATGAATCAAAGTTCTCCTACTTGATGCTAATGTCTTGAATCACTTGGCTTGGTACATCCATTTCGTGTTCAAGAGTCGTGTTGTGGTCTGCACTGTCGCATCCACATGAGTTTTGATTTATATAGCTTTGGTGAATCTACAAATCAAGACAAATCAAAATATTAATAATTAAGAAAATACCCCAAAAAGTCGATATCCAAATTCCCTTCTTGGTTCTGAAAACAGCAACACTAGTACTATTTTACGGTATACAACATAAACCCGAATAAAATCAAGGTAAATACCTGTATAATAGGGCTGGCAGGCTCGTCGACAAAAGTACGGATAAGGACAATATAGTGAATGCCTCCTTCTTTCGCGAGCACAGGCAGAATAACCACCAAGCCATGGCCAATGTGAACGTCACTCTCGTATTCCTCCTGGATATAGTTAGGATGATGTTACAAGAGCATGTTTTAGGGCTTGGGTCTATTCTAATCGTCTTAGGCTTACGTTAAATGTAAAACTGCTTAATTGAATGAAAGTTTATACTTGGGTGAAATGATAAAATAGAAGTAAGATTGAACATGGTCTATTGAGTCTTCTGCATCAATAAAGACACCAACGTACTCGACATTAACCGTCTGGAAGGATATAATATATCAATGTATCTAGGAATATAATCAGAAGTATATTATACAGCGTGATCTAGCGAGTACCAGGTACTAAGCATATAATAAGTATCCGTTACATTGTGTCATTCTTTTCTTTAATATATTTATTCTAATCAATCCTATCTGTGAGCGAGTTTCCAGAATCCTTGCTGGTAATCAATTTATTACTTTTTTTTATCATTCCACTCATAATCTATCTTCTATTTTTATCAGCATTGTTACAGCAAACATATATTTACCTCGGCAGCCATCTCTACAATGCTGTGGTCATTCATGTAATACCAAGTTGTCTCATTAGAACTGGTACTGGAGTTCTGGGATAGGATTGTTTCCAATACGGAGTGGCCCAGCTCACCCTGTTGTAATCTGTTGTATAAGAGGGATAACTCAGTTTTATGTAATTCAACAACCTCAGAGAAGGAAAAGTACGACATGAATGATAATTCACAGCATAGATGTTGAGGCCATGGAGATTATGCAATACTACAGTTCGTTACAAAATTCGTAAAATCAAAATCATCCGTTACCTATGCAGTGCTTCGTAGAATTCATCCACGCTGTACTCATTTTCAATGACGATAGTCTGAAATATAATAACAATAAATAACCAAATAATAATATTCCCATATCAAATGCAGAATGCAACCAATCACTCAAAAGAAACAAACATCATGTGGCTCTAACCTGACTGAATTCATCTGTGTTATTGTCGCAATCCTCCTCATCAACAACCTGGAGAAATTGGAGAATACTTCCGTCCTCTTCTTGTGGATAGTCTATATCTTCCTCATCAGTTGGTGTTGTGTCTGTGACAAGCGTTGTAGTTGTGTCAGGAGCTACGGTTGTTGTAACTGTGTCTCCAGTTGTGACGGGTGATGTAGCTGTGTCAATGATTGAGGGAGTTATTGTTGTTGTTACGTCAGAAGTTGTTGTTGTTTCAGGAACAGTGGAACTTTCAAGAGTGCTGAATCCTGTGGTCGACTCAGCGGTTGTAGTATCCTCTGCTGTGGTTGACATTTCTGTCGTACTTGTAGCAAAATCTGTCGTACTTGTAGCAATTTCTGTTGTGCTTGTTGTCGGTTCGGTCGTTGTAGTTGTCTGAAAATATATTTGTTTTCTTTTTCTTCAATACCTTGAAATCGTTTTAATTTTTGCATAGAAATATTATGTGCACGAAAAGAAAAATCATTCAAATTCAACATGTCAATAGACTTCTATTAATTCAAAAGCAAGAGGGAATAGATACACTCCACACTTGAAATCTACGTCCAAAATTGTATTCTCCTCCCAAAGGGATAAGGAGTAAAGATGAGTAATTCTATAATGCAGAATCAATGTAATTTCTTCGAAGTCACAAATATATTAAGTCTAGCCTCAAGAGCCCAGACTACACTAGTTGCCATTTTCACAAACGCGAAGCAAGACGGAGAATCATTAGAAACATGACATCAGATCCAAGATTAACGTCAGAAGAGAGTGACTTACGGGACAGTTCGATGTACAGTTTTGCTCAACGACCATATCCTGGTCTATCCTGACTCTTACGGATCTCTTGTCGATTTTTGTGCCAAGGAGGAGATCCGTGTAAGAATAGGCAGTGCGATTTTCATGGTCAATTGAGTCTTCTGCATCGATAAAGTCACCAACGTACTCGACATTAACCGTCTGGAAAGATATGATTTATCAATGTATCTAGAAATGAATACTGAAGTCCGAAAATTAGTAAAATTAGTGGTCTTCGTAAATGAAACAAAATCTTAGAAGGCGGGCTTAAGGCATGTGAAATATACTTTAAACACGGTTATATCTCTTTGCTGCATATATATATATATACATATATATATATATATATATATATATATATATATATATATATAATATGTATGTATATGAATGTATACACACATATATATGCATATACATACATATATATATATATATATATATATATATATATATATATATATATATATATATATATATTATATATATATATATATTATAGATATAATATATATATATGTATATTATAATATATATATATTATATATATATATATATATATATATATATATATATATATATATATATATATATATATATATATATATATCGTTTATTGGTTAACCTTACCTGACTGTTTGTGCTGTTTCTATTATGGTTACAGTCTTCTTCTTCGTCACGGTATACCTGCGTGTGATAGATAGTATATGATAACAGAAACAACTATAAGTAGTGAAAAAGATTAATCTAGTGAAGCTAACCTTTTCTGCTTTATTTTGTGATCTGAATGAGTGCAGAGGCTGTGGGGGTGGATTTACATTATGATACTGAGTATTATCAAGGCCATGCTGATTAGGATTTCTTGAAAATTAACTATTTTTATGGAATGTTTCTGTAATCTATATCTAAACACATAAAGAACAAAAATAAATTTGATGATTTTAGACAAACCTCTAAGTCAGAAATTAGAGCAAAGAGTAACATTTTGTGGGGAAAGCACATATACAATCATTACAATATATGCTACTCTTGTATTCACCTCTTAACCATAGCCTTCACATGATAAAGCCTGGTGCTCTTTCCCTAAAAAAAAAGTATTTACTTACTAGGCCTATCTTTTGATGCGGAAATGGAATTTTAAGGATTAACTCCGTCATTCTTACCTCTTGGTTAACTTGAAGAATGGGTGCACTTTCTTCCGGCAAACTCACTATGAGAGCAGGGACATGTCCTCGGTATGACGCGGTGAGACAAGGGGACCCGATTATCATGAACCCTATGCTTTGGAATATATCTGGAAAGAGAGGAGGTTTGATATACCCCCTTGATTATGCGGGAGAGTGTCTTTATGTGATGATGTGCTAGAATATGTTTGTGTGTATGTGTGTGTGTCTATGTCTATGTGCGTGTGCGTGTGTGTGTGTGTGTGTGTGTGTGTGTGTTTGTGTGTGTGTGTGTGTGCGTGTGAGTGTTGTCTATGTCTATGTGTGTGTATGTATATGTGTGTGTGTGTGTCTGTGTCTATATGTGTGTGTATGTGTGTGTGTGTGTGTGTGTACGTAATTCCAAGTATCATAAACATCATGCATGTTACAGACACCTGGGAGAAACAGAGCACCATAAGTTTCGTGCGTCCGTGTCAACTCACCTTCAGGAACGGAGCCATTGAGAGCCGCCACGAGCCTACCCGTGGAGTCGATATAGTATGGAAAGTAGGTTGTGTTATCTCTCACTCGTAGTAGACGGGAGAGCTGATACTATGAAAAATAATGTGATTGCATGTTAGTCTCACTTGGAGATCTTTGCAGCTTTGCTATTTGAAAAATTATGATAGGAATGATAATAATGATGATAATAAAAGTAATGATGATAATAATAATAATATCAATAATGATGATAATGCTGATGTTGATGATTATAAAAATAATGATAATGATAGCAAA
>NW_028234409.1:13860287-13862787 GCF_977035675.1 Penaeus japonicus | reverse complement strand
TCATCATCATCATCATCATCATCATCATCATCATCATCATCATCATCATCATCATCATCATCATCATCATCATCATCATCATCATCATCATCATCATCATCATCATCATCATCATCATCATCATCATCATCATCATCATCATCATCATCATCATCATCATCATCATCATCATCATCATCATCATCATCATCATCATCATCATCATCATCATCATCATCATCATCATCATCATCATCATCATCATCATCATCATCATCATCATCATCATCATCATCATCATCATCATCATCATCATCATCATCATCATCATCATCATCATCATCATCATCATCATCATCATCATCATCATCATCATCATCATCATCATCATCATCATCATCATCATCATCATCATCATCATCATCATCATCATCATCATCATCATCATCATCATCATCATCATCATCATCATCATCATCATCATCATCATCATCATCATCATCATCATCATCATCATCATCATCATCATCATCATCATCATCATCATCATCATCATCATCATCATCATCATCATCATCATCATCATCATCATCATCATCATCATCATCATCATCATCATCATCATCATCATCATCATCATCATCATCATCATCATCATCATCATCATCATCATCATCATCATCATCATCATCATCATCATCATCATCATCATCATCATCATCATCATCATCATCATCATCATCATCATCATCATCATCATCATCATCATCATCATCATCATCATCATCATCATCATCATCATCATCATCATCATCATCATCATCATCATCATCATCATCATCATCATCATCATCATCATCATCATCATCATCATCATCATCATCATCATCATCATCATCATCATCATCATCATCATCATCATCATCATCATCATCATCATCATCATCATCATCATCATCATCATCATCATCATCATCATCATCATCATCATCATCATCATCATCATCATCATCATCATCATCATCATCATCATCATCATCATCATCATCATCATCATCATCATCATCATCATCATCATCATCATCATCATCATCATCATCATCATCATCATCATCATCATCATCATCATCATCATCATCATCATCATCATCATCATCATCATCATCATCATCATCATCATCATCATCATCATCATCATCATCATCATCATCATCATCATCATCATGTGTGTGTGTGTGTGTGTGTGTGCGTGTGTTCGTGTTCTGTGTATTCAGAATGCCCTTAAAAAAGTCTGTGGCGTGTATAATCAGGTGTTCTCATATTTCGTAAAACTCGAACATAGATAAACTTTTTCACACGAAACATAACATAACCAACTATGCTATTATTATTTACGTATAGGTCAATATTATTGCGACTAGATTATATTAGTTCTTGGCACAATATATAATGTAGAAGTTAAAAATAGAAATTGAACTGTGTAACGTCTGAAGATGTGGCAACTCTGTCGAGGAGGATATAATTTTCCAAGAATATCTTTCATTGTCAATGAAACACCTGTTCAAGCCACACTTCGCCATCGGGATGAGAAACCGATAAGGCAAAGTCAATGCCTGTGGTTTAAAATACATACAAATCATAGGTTAAAGTTCTATATGCAAAATTATTCCTGCATAGATTATGTAGATATTTCCCGCATTCATATTTATTAGATGAATGCCAACTGAAACACCTACCTCAACTTTCGACGGTGTGGCACTAGGTGGGCCGTTGACAACATCTTCGAAAGCGCCGTAAGATGAATGCACAATCTGGGAACCAGCTTCAAGTTCCGCTTCATGTTTTCCTCTTGTATGTGCGAGATCTGCCGAAGCATCTTCTGAGTGTGCTAGTGTTATAGATAACAGTACTAAAAGGCTTATCTGTAACTTGTGACTGGCAGTTGACGCCATGGACCTGTATGTCCTCTGAAAAAATGAGAAGAAAATAAACTGTAGTATTTGTAGATAGACGTAGCATAAACAGGGATCTCTATCAGGCAAACGAAATCAATAGAAAACAAAGAAACTATATGTATTATTATTGTTGTTTTGCTTTATGCATCCGAACTAGATGGAAACTAGATTTTCTGTATTGTATGTTCATTAAATGTCTACGTATGTGCATACAGAAGTGTACAGCTACTGCTATATGTGTATAGATGTGTGCCTGTATGTTTAAGTATTTACTTACTATCTTTATGAAAGTAATGTAAAACACTCTCCTCTGTGCTTATTCAGATTTCTATCAATCATTTGAACGTTTTTTTTTTCCATTCCGTGACTATGAATTCAGATATCGAAAGGGAAAAACAATTCTAAAAGAACGATAGGATACTGATATATTTTACGTAACTAGGGTAAGGTCACCAAAAATAATGTTGTTGGCTCACGGGCAAACAGCTGAAATATCTTTATTTCTCGATCCCACATAGAACTTCCCTTTAGTCGTTTTTGTCTCTCGAGGTTATGACCAAATGACA
>NW_028234409.1:13837787-13840287 GCF_977035675.1 Penaeus japonicus | reverse complement strand
AATCCCGTACCAGCATCAAACTTAAACCACCTCCCATTTATACAGAGGTCAATTGAAACGCAATCTTGATATAAGTGATGAGAAGAAACTTGGAAAGAACATAACTCAAATCCATATTCCGGCGTCCTGTATGAGCGTAAGAGTGTAGTATCACGGATTCTTTAGAAATTAAGAGTTGTTAGAGGTATTTTAGACTACGTTTGCATATATGAGTGGATGTTTGGAGTATGTTAAGGTTGATAAGTGAGAATTAAGGGTAGATTTTACCTCAAAATAAAATATTACCTCAAGATAAAGAATTGATTTATGATAGAGAATAGCAAGTAAGTGGACTTTTCGGGTATATGAGAGTTGATGGAGTATAGGTTATTGTGGATTTTTTGATAGATTAATCTTGGCTGTTAAAAGCAGAAGAGTGTAGATAGAGTAAGAGAAGCAGAAAGAAAAATGTAGCATAGTTCGAAAGATGAGCACAGATCAAAGCAGACGGCGGAGCATTGCAGTCTGAATGCATTGTAGTTATTGTTATTATCATGATCATTGTTCTTGTTGCTATTGCTTTTGATGCTGTTATCGTCCCACTGAACAAAGTAGGATTTGTCCATTTATTTTTCGGTTGACTATCTGGGCAGTCTCTTGGTTTGTAACTGAGATTACGCAATATATATATATATATATATATATATATATATATATATATATATATACACATATATATATATGTATATATATATATATATATATATATATATATATATATACGTATATATATATACACATATATATATATATATTTTTTTTCCTGTACCTATTTATAACCTCGCACATAAAGTCTCTTAAATTCTTTGCCACATCCTTAGTTAATATTCAAATTAAACTAAAGTGTTCCCTTTGACGTCCTTGTATCGTAATTACTGTTATGCTCTATTAAAGTAGACCTTTCCTTCTAATACACTTGCCGACTAATTACAAAATAAACAGCTGTTTTTAATATTGTTGGTATACCATTATCATTACAAACTATTAGCAGCAGGTCATAATAGTGATCAGAATCATTTTCAAATGTGTTCTTCTATTGATATACTACAGTTCTCTTTAGTGATTAAGCATTGCAGACCACACTGGGTGAGGTACATGAAAGTGCACAGAAAGAACATTAGGTATGGAGAGCAGCTGATAGTGGTTGGATCCATAATGACAAGCCTTTGGGTATAAATGTGAGCCAAGTTCACATTTACACACACACACACACACACACACGCGCGCGCGCGCACATATATATATATATATATATATGTATATATATGTATATATATATATATATATATGTATATGTATATATATATATATATATATATATATAAATATATGTATATATATATATATATAATGTATATATGTATATATTTATATATACGTATATATATGTATATATATATATATATATATATATATATATATATATATGTATGTATGTATGTATGTATGTATGTATACAGGCATAGATATATAAAGTACCATAAACAAACACTCACACAAATAAGATAATCACCCATGAAGTCTTACCATGAAGCGAGGCTTTGCATTAGATTCGGTTCTTCTAGAGCAAGAGCGCACTTAATAGAAAGAATAAGGAGCAAGATCTCCAGTCAATAGAGCACGTAACAAATGTGTGCCAGCCAAGAGCCGCGTTGTACTGGTGCACTGATGACAAGAGACGACTCTTCCCGAGCTCATCCTCTCGACTCGCATCACCTGTCAGCGACAATGATGCGCATGTCCTGTTTCCCCGTTTAAACTCTGCGAATTTGGCGGTCCCGAGTCTGTCAGAGGTGTCGGAATCATTGCCGAAGTCAGTGGAGTTAGTGCCTCCTTAATATGTCTAAGTCTGCTTCATTACTTCGTACAGGACGAATGCACAGAGAAGCATCATGTTCTGCTGCTGGCGAATAATGGTAACGTCATCTCGGGAGATACACACCTGTTGATGTAATGCTGCGAAGAAGTAGTTATCTCCTGTCCTGTGCTCTTGCTCACGTTTTTGTTTCGGCTGAAAAAAAATCATATGAAGTAGAGATAGATAGATAGATAGATAGAGGGAGAGGGAGATAGAGATAGAGAGGGGAGAGAAAGAGATAGAGAGGGGAGTGAGAGAGAGAGAGAGAGAGAGAGAGAGAGAGAGAGAGAGAGAGAGAGAGAGAGAGAGAGAGAGAGAGAGAGAGAGAGAAATAGAAGGGAAGGTTTCAATCCCACTAGTTTTCAACTCTCCTAATTCGGTATATGTAAAATAGGTCGGACTCGTCCGAAAAATGAGCTTCTATAACATACAGATATATAAGTTGATATAGAAAAAGATATATGTGCGTGTTTACATAGGTATCTGTCTATCTATTTAGAGAAGAGAGAGAGAGGAAGAAAGTGGAATGATTGATGGACACTCAATTATCATACACAAGTATATGTGATAACTAACAGGTATACAGACAACTATGATTAGGGG
>NW_028234409.1:13777787-13782787 GCF_977035675.1 Penaeus japonicus | reverse complement strand
CCGTCAATAATGTCACACATATCATATCATCATGCATTCTCAGGAAGAGCCCGACGCAACAGCACGAAAATGAAGGGAAGTCTAATTCAGAAGGTACGAAACAAGTGGAAACGAGGCGGGGCGAGGAGCGACCCACGGAAGGGAGGGCAGGCCAGAACAACTAGTAAGCCGGCAACTACATTTCTCTGGCACAGTACAGCACCTGGCTGGCACACAGCCCTGGAGTGCCTCCCGCTGGTAGCTAGGGGACTAGAGCTGTGATCAATTTCTTTTTTTCCTTTTTCTTCCTTTTCATATGTGCGTTCTAAAGAAAGTAAAAACGAAAATCTTCTCGACAAATCTCATGTGATACCAGCCACATGGTAAGGAAAAGACTTCAGTATGACGAGTATTTTCTAGTTTTTTTGTGTGTGAACTGGGGATGGTAGGCTTGTGTTCTATCAAATCGTAATGGCTTGATACTATAAATCAGCAGAATCAAGATAAAATGATTCACTCACGATGATCATGTTTACAGTAAAAAAAAAAAAAAAAAAAAAAAACGTGCCCGCTCGTGTTCTTCAATTCTTTTCTCGAAGTTTCAAATTACTTAACCCATTATATCATCGATTATAAATCATGCACAACCGCTTTGTAACACAAAATCTGAAGAAGAAGAAAAAGAAGACGTAAAGGAAGAAGGACAAGAAAAAGAAGAAGGAGAAGGAGGAGGAGGAGAAGAAGAAGAAGGAGAACACAAAAAGGAAGAAGAGCAAGAAAAAGAAGAACAAAGGAAGAAGGAGAAGGGGGAGAAGAAGAAGGAGGAGGAGGTGAAAAAGAAGAACAAGAACAAGAACAAGAAAAGGAAGTAGGAGAAGGAGGAGGAGAAGAAGAAGAAGAAGAAGAAGAAAGAGGGGGAGAAGAAGAAGAAGGAGCCGGAAGGGACAGCTAGTATGTAATTAGACCAAGTAGACAAACGACGCAGGTGTATCCGAGAAGAGCTTATCGCGTTGACGTAATCATCCTGAGAAAAGAAAAGCTCAACGGCAAATGGAAGCTACATTTCGCAAAACTTTGGCAAAACATTTTTCCTCGATAGAGAATGATAAAAATACTATAAACAATAAAAGGGAAGTGTCATTACAGACCTCAAAAAGTATTAGCTATTCTTGAAATTATGTTGCTGTTATATCTATTGTTTTTATCATTTGATCTAAACCTCTTGAAGTTATACTTTTGAAAGTGATGTGTATTAAGGTATTGCTATCAACAACGCAGGTAATCATAGCAACAGGATATTGCAACTTTTCCCTGGTGATTAATGTGTTCATACAGTAATCAAGAGAATGTGAAAATGAAAATCAGGATTTTCCTTTAATGATTTTTATGAATCGAAAAACAATGTTATTACTATTATTATCAATGCTATTGTTGTAATTGTTATTATTATTGTTGATATTATTGTCATCGTCATTATTATTATCAATAGCATTGGTATTAGTATTAATACTACTACAATTATTATTATAATTATCAATATTATTACGATTTTTATCTTTTCTTTCATTATTTTTATCATTATCATCATTACATCATAATTATTATTATTATCATTATCATCATTGTCATTATCACATTATCATTACCATCGTCATCATTATTGTTATTTTTATTACCACAAACATTATAGGAATCACAATCCTCACCATTACCATGGTCATTATGATTATCATCATTATCATCTTTACTATCATTGCCATTTTTTTATCATCATTATTATTACAATTACAGTTATCATCATCATCATTGTTATTGTTATCATTATTATCGTCGTCATTGTTATTACAATTATCCTCCCTACCATCATTATCATTATCATCATTATCATAATCATTACCGTTAGTACATTATATATAGTACATTATATATAGATTAGCATTACTGTTTTTATATTCTTTATTATCAATGATATCATTATTGCTGATAATATCATTATTATCATAACTATTATTATTACCATTAATATTTATTGCTACTATTATCAGTGTCACTATTATCACTGATGTTGGTATTATTACTATTACTTTATTATCATAGCCAACCTATTGTTTATGCTGTTGTTATAATCATTTTAATTTTAATTTCATAATCATTATCATTACCATAATCATTATTGATATCATCATCATTATCAATACCACCATTACTATCATTTCTGTTATCCTTATAGGTATTATCACCAACATCAGTTTTCATTTCCAGCAGCAGCAGCAATAGTCAAAACACTAAATGCTTCCCTGTGATTTCTGAGAGTTTACGTTGCTCTCGAAAATTGAAAAATTGATCTGCAGGGAAATAGCCAAACATTTTTTTTTCATAGTCGAAAAAATTGCAGGCCAATTGAACGCGCTACACGATGGCACAGTATAATCAGGCAAAAAAACCAAACCGGCGACGCAACTAAACTTTTTTTCTTTTTTTTTCGTCTGACGAAATGCTATCTAAATTCTAAGTAACTATATCAAATCATTATTATCTTTCATCATCATCGTCAGCAGCAGCAGTATCATCATCATCATCATAAATCCTAAGTTATAAACTTGATTTACTTAAAAGCTCATGATATATGACTTCGACCTGCCACCTTATTTCAGCGACTTTTGAAATAACGATAAACTTTGTTGTTGCACTGAGTTAGTGGTTGCTTTCATAAGGGTTTAGGAGTTCCACTAACAATTAAAGTTTCTTAATTGCAAACCACTATAAAAAAAATGATTTTTTACATTTTGTTGGACAATATCACTCTACAGAAGCAAAAACTCCTGGATTGTTCTTTCTTTATTATGAGCATCGTATTAATAACGACTTTTATTGATAAGAAAATTAACTTCGGAAGCCATTGCCCTTACGTTGCAACTCCTAAATTCACTTATCATGCAGATTGTTGCTCTGCCAAAAAGGCAGTCACGGACAGAGCAACAATCTGGCATATCTATCTATCTATCTATCTATATATGTGTATATATATGAATATGTATGTGTATATATAATGATTATATATATATTATATAATATATATATATATATATAGTATATATAACATATATAATATGGATATATACTATATATATTTATAGATATATATATATATATATATATATGATATTTTATGTATGGTATATAAATAAATATAGATATATGTATATATATAGTATATATATATATATATATATATATATCCCTCATATATAGATATTTATATAGTATATTATTATATATATATTATATATATATATATAGTATTAATATATATTTATGTATATTAAGTATGTATGTATGTATAGTATTAATATATATATATTTTAATATATATATATATATATATATATAATCCCTATATAATATATAGTGATTACTAGGACAGTATATATATATATTTGTTATATATACATATATAGTATATATATATAAAATATATATATATATATATAGATATATATATATATATATAATATAGCAAATATATATATATACATTATTTTAAAATAATATATATATATATATATATAATATATATATATATATATATATTATATATATATACTATATATATATATACACACGAAGTAATAATGTTCACGCAATATGCACCGATATGCGCAAGCATCGGATGTATATACCAACAATGATGATCATCTCTTCTTACTATTACTATATTAGCAGTATCATAGTTATTATCGTTATTGATATCATTATCATCATCATTAGTGTCATTATCAGCATCCTCATCCTTACTCATCATTATCATTAGAAGTGTTATCGTCATTTTTATCACCATCCCTATGATCACTATTAATATTTTCATTATTCTTATTCTTCATATATTTAGGATAATAATGAAATTAATAATAATGAGTTCCCCCCTTAGACCCCATTTACGTTATTACAATTGCTAATCATTATTAAATCAATATCATGTCTTGCGCTCATTCATCCGCCCCTCATTCTTTTTGCTACCATGCATAATCATCACAAAAAGTTTATTCGTTCTGTCGCTGAACTGTTTACAAAACATATTCAATAAATATGTTTTGCATATTTTATTAATACAAAAGTGTTTTGCCAGTGATGTATAAATGTTGTCATATATATATATATATATATATATATTATATATATATATATAGTAATATATATATATAAAATATATATATATAGTATATATATATCAATACCATACATATATATATAGTAATCTATTATTGTAGTATATATATATATACAAATAGATATACTCATAATTATATATCTCATATATATATAGTATATATATATATTATATATATATATATATATGTAATATAATATATACAATCTATAAATATAATATATATATCTATTATATATCTATGAATACATATATATACATATATACATACGTATATTATAATTTTATATATATATAATATATATATATATATTATATATTACATTTATATTATATATATATATATATATATATATTAGTTTCCTTATATATTATATATATATATATATATTATATATAGTATATATATATATGTATATATTTTTTACCAAAATATGGAGTGTGGGTGTGTGTGTATGTGTGGGGTGTGGTATTTGCATGTGTGTGTGTGTGTGTGTTACGTGTGTTGTGTGATGGTTATATATATATATATATTATATATATATTATATATCTATATATATATATATATATAATATTATATATATATATGTATATATATATATATTATATATTATATATATATATATATATATATGTATATATTATATATATATATATATATTATATATATATATATATATTATTTTATATGTTTATATTATAATTTATATATATTATATATATATATTTATATATATATATATATATATATATAAATTTTTGTGGGAGTGTGTGTGTGTGTGTGTGTATATATATTGTATATTTATTATATATATTTATAATATATATAGATAGATATGTATATATATATA
>NW_028234409.1:13765287-13767787 GCF_977035675.1 Penaeus japonicus | reverse complement strand
TTTTGTTTGTCTACAACCATTTTTTAAAATTATTATTGCTTCGGTATAGAACGTTATGCAAGTGTTGTTTGTAATACTTTGATCGCTCGACCAGGTGTTTATTATAATAAATGTGTTTGGAAAGAGAATCGGGGACATAAATCATTTTTCATGCGCCGTTTGACTCTGCCTGTTGGCATTGTTTCATTAAAGTTCTGCTAATCCATAATTCCTCTCTTATGATTCATGGACGGCTCTTCAGTTCGGTTATGTTAAGACTATGACAACAGTGCAAAGATTAAACTTTAATTACTTGTATATGTCTTAAGAAAATCATGATGGCAGTATTTCAAACCATTTTTTTTTTTGCGGTTATTATTTGGATAAACATCAGACAAAATTTCGGTGAAGAAACAGTGTTTATTTATCTTAAAAATGATAAACGGATGAAAACATTATTCTACTAGTTTAACTATAAACGTTTCCATATGAACAAATCAACTACATACTTTTATAAAAATGCTAGCATAAGATATTTTCGGTAATACAGAGCCAGTACAGGGCAAAAGATTAGACCCCCCAATTCTACCTCCGAAATGGAACAAACACACTTGAAGCCACACGAAGGCGTAGAGGAACCCATCGTCTCAAGAACCCTTTCCACCTCTCGCAGGTAACGCCCTCAGACTGGAGGTTCCTGGAGCTGCTGCAGGTCAACAGCTCCGCGCCTCGCAACATTATAGAGGCGGAAAATAACCCGGAGGAATGGCATGGATTGGCTTCCACGCTCCTTCATCATTCCTTTATTGCTAATCAGCTTATGCAGGCAAGTGATTTTACGTGTTGATTGATTTGCAGATCTCCGGGAGGTGGGCTCCACTTCAAAGCCGCTGACAGATACATCAATATTATCTTATATATTTGACTTGATCCTGCTATCATGGTTCTCTTCTTTTCGTAACCTACCTTCAGCGACGTAGAAGAGAAAAGAAGTCAAAATATCCATCATTCTTTTTATTTTTACCTTATCAACATTCAAAATCATCTGCCCCATCAACAGCTCAGCTCATCAAGTATCCATTTCCCAAATAATGTCCCTTTCCCTCCCCTTGCAGTATCAGCTGTCGCGTTTGCTTGGAGATGGAGCGGCAGAAACCAACTCCTCATACGTGCCTTATTACGTCGACCAGTCGGCGAGACTCGTGGCTGGGCTCAACGACTCGGTCCCGGACGGTGAGCTCGAGGAAGATTTATAATCTCTCTCTCTCTGTGACAACAATAGATAATCGGATGAGTGGATGTGAATTTGAAGAAATAAGAGTAGAAGTTAAGATATTGTTTGGATAGATAGAGAAAGTAAATACAGATATACATAAAGAAGATAATAGACATACAAAATTATCCAGGAAACATAGGTCTGTTTCTAGGCTGATGTGATATATATTAATGAGGATTTGTACCCTCCCACAGAGCTCTTCCAGAGCATGGGAATGATGGTAGTAGGTTCCCCTTGCCTGACCTCCAGCACCAAAGGTCACGTTTCTGCCCTGGTGGTGGCTCTGCCCGACGTCCCCTCGCCGATCATTCAGATAGACCAAGAGGTCCGTATTCCACTTCGTGTGGATAAGAAAGAATGTGTTATCGTATGTAGTCGTATGTGTATATATATATATATATATATATATATATATATATATATATATATATATATATATATATATATATGTATATATATATATGTGTGTGTGTGTGTGTGTGTGTGTGTGTGTGTGTGTGTGTGTGTGTGTATATATATATATATATATATATATATATATATATATATATATATATATATATATATATATACATGTATATGTGTGTCTGTGTGTGTTTGTGCGTGTGTGTAACTGATATGATTATCACTTTTAATCACAATATTTTCCGAACAGGTCACAGACAAAGACGACAACTCCACCGGCTTCCCCTGTGATAGCGAGGATCCAAACGACCTTCCGCCTAACACTCAGGTCAGTCAGTCAGTCATCAGCATACCATCTGTTAAAAGAAAAAAAAAATAGACAAGTGACACGGAAAGAAGGGAAAGACGATTGGATGAAGAAAAGGGGCCGAAGGCCTGAAAAAAAAAAACAATAAAACATAAAAAAAAGACAGGGATAAAAGAAACAAATGAAGGATAAGTGTATGAATTAGAAAGAAAAAAATAAGTAAAGAGAAATATATATAGTTCGAACTTGGTAAACTTTCCGTTGTGATATTAGATAACATATTAAGCCTAAGGTTTGACAGGCAGTAAATAATATGCATGACACCCTCTTTCTTTCCAATCTTCAGAAGGTGGAAATAGAACGCATGGGCGCGGTCTACGATGGCAAGGATGAACTGCCGGACTCGAGCAGCTCTTCGCTGTCGTATCTCTACTTCCTCTTCACAGGCAAGATCGACAAGAGATCCGTGGCCGTCAGGGTGGACCAGGACATGACAGTGTTGAAGAACTGCACCAACGACTGCGAGGTAGGCG
>NW_028234409.1:13742787-13750287 GCF_977035675.1 Penaeus japonicus | reverse complement strand
CTCTCTCTCTCTTTCTCTCTCTCTCTTATCTATTCCTTCATCTATATATCTATTTACACCTACAACATATATCGATATACATTTACACTTACGACAGATACACAATTACAACTTCTTTGTTGTTTGTTTGTATGTTTAAAGCATTTTCGGTAATTCCTCTTACCTTCCTTTTATAACCTAACTGCTTTGACTATTAACTGTATTATTTTTTTCCCGTTTTTTTCTTGTTTTAATAATTGTTTTCCCTCGACAGACTACGACAGAGCGAAGACGGTCACTGCGTAATAGAAAGTGTTTTCGCTCAAGACTCCAACAGTTCAGCCAACACAACTTGGTACTACATGGACGAGCACGATCTTGTCTGGACAGGAGTAGAGGTTCGGAAATACAGAAGTTATGAATTAGTTGTTATTGTTTGTTATGCTTTTTTTTCTCTAATTATAGGTGTCGTTAGCACCGCAATCATGATTATTATCGTTATCCATAGGATTATCATTATCATTTCCGTCATTATCTTTGTGTTGTTATCGTTATAACGATTACCATTATCATCTTTTTGTCACATTAAACATTATCATTTGTATCATAATCAAAATTATTATTATCAGTACCATCATTAACGATAACAATTAGGATAATAGCACTAACGATAATAATAGTACTAACAATGATAACAATATGGATATTAGTAACAACAATGACAACGATAATAATGACGAAAGCAATAATATCATAAAAGGAATCGCAATGAAAACAAACACAGTGATGATAATGATAATGATAACAATAATGATAATAATAATGACTAGAATAAGAAAAATCTAAATAAAGTTATGAACGAAAATACTAGTAGAAGTGATATCAATATCATTACCGTAATTAGTAGCAGTAGTAGTAGTAATCTCGTTAATTATCATAAACACATTACCAATTCAGGAGGATTACGAGAAGGATATCCACATCGGCCATGGTCTGGTAGTGATCCTGCCTTCGATATCGGCCGATGGCTCTCTGACGTATGTGATCCTTGTCAGGGCCTATGTCGACGAGCCCGCCAGCCCCATTGTGCAGGTTGGTTAGCATGACATATGTGACATATGTGTGACAATGTATGTCGCTTGAAAGTATAGTAGCATTTGCATTGAGGGAGTGCTCTTATCTCTGTCCCTATCTCTCTGCCTATTATTTTAACTATCTTTCTACACGTACATAAATAAAAATAAATATATGAATATATGCATATATATATATATATATATATATATATATATATATATATATATGTATTCATATACATGTATATACATAAATATATATATATACATATATATCCATCTGTTGGTTTATATGTACTTATAAATATGTAAATACATATATATGTATATATATACATATATACATATAAAAATATATATATATATATATATATATATATATATATATATGTATATACATATACATATATCTATATATACACACATATAGATAAATAGATAAATATAAATAATAATTTTTCAATATCTCGCTCACAGATCCAACAGGCGTACATAGACCACAGTGGATGCGGTTGTATGGATGACAACGCGACGCAAGAGGACGCTAATATAACGCATTATGTGTCCCAGCACTTTGAGCACAAGTATGTAGGAGCGGATACAACCTTACAGAAACTCTGCTTTTATATACATACATTGCATACTGAATGAATGTGTGTGTGTTTGTATACGTACACACACACACACACACACACACACACACACACACACACACATATATATATATATATATATATATATATATATATATATATATATATATATATATACGTGTACATATATATGTAGATATATGTATATATGTATATATATATATATATATATATATATATATATATATATATATATGTACATTCCTATGTATGTATGTATGTATGTATGCATGCATGTATGTATATATATACATATACATTTAAACCTCTACATATATATGTATGTTTATATATATGTGTGTGTGTACATAAATATATATGTAGTTTATATGTATATATATATGTATAAATATACATATATTCATCTATTTTTTAAATTAATCTATATACATATATATACAAACAGAATTCCAGAACCATACGCATTTGCTCATAAATGCCTCATCTCTTCCAGATCTAACTACAGCGACCTCGATTTAGACATCGACTCCATGACCGACTACATCAAGATGCTGGAGGCCGTCCCGCCCTTCGAGAGGCAGTACATCAACATTATTTCCATCAACGAAATCGAAGGGCCTGACTGCGTAAGTTGAAAATGCAGTTAGATTTATGCTTGGTCGATAAACTGCGTCACATAATAAACTTTTTTTTAAGATTCACGAGTAACGAAGAACGGATTGAGTGGTCTGCTGTTTCTCAAGTGGTTAAAATCTACAGGTATATAATTGTTTAACTAAAAAAAAAAAAAAAAAAAAAAAAATCGATTATCATTTCTACAGAATGAGACGACTACAATTGAACCAACTACCACGATGGAACCAACTACTACCATGGAAACAACTACGACGGAACCAACTACTACCATGAAAACAACTACGATGGAACCAACTACCACGGTGGAACCAACTACCACGGTAGAACCATCAACACGTATGTAGAATCTTTTCTGTCGAGTTCTTCGATGAATTTCATCAAACTGAGTGTTTTCAGTTAGGCTACTGCGTCAGGTATCGATTACTATGTATTTAGCATTGCGTTTTCTTGTGAGTAATATGTCGTATTATTCGCAAGAAACACGTGATCAAATATACCGGCCTATGTCTTAGATTCTTACAGACAGAGATGTACTGACATTCACAAAAGAATCCTTCTATTTTTCCTAAGGTGATTTTCTACCTTGGATCTTACAGTATTTATTATATATATTTTTTTTATATTAATCAATGACCACATAAATCACCTCTAAGGTCAATTACAGTCACAACAACGACCTATGTAACATCAACGACAGCGGAAACTACAGCACTACAAACGACAACGGGAAATAGTACAGAAACGACATTGGAATCCACCACATTGTTTACAACACCAAAATCGACTCTTACATCCGTTGAATCCTCATTTACATCGCCATCCGTTCCTACAACACCAGATCTTACCACCTCAGCGGAGACAACCTTTAAAACACCGGAACCAACAACCACATCGGAGGAAACACCCATTACTATGACGGACACGACCATTACAGTGACAGTGACAACTTCAACACCGGTTACGATTACAGTGACAACACCTACTGAGACTACCACAAAGGAACCCCAGTTCGAGGTAGAGCCCATTACTAAGCCAAATGAGGACACGATAATACAGGTGAATGAGCAGTATGACGGAAACGCAGACTGTAATGACACCGAGAGCAATTTCCTCCAGGTAGGTCCTCCATGTGTTTTACAAACCTTGATGATATGTGCATATACAGTGGCATAAGATGAGAAATTGCAGTACATGAGAACTGATTGTTTATCTTTTGGGTGGCTTTTCTCAGGAAGTCGTCATTAACAACGATTTCGACAGGGATGATTTTGTTTACGCTCTACACAGGTTAGTATTGTGATTCTTCAGTAGCAGAACTACAGGATAGGATAGGATATTGTCTGTTGTATCTAATTTCTTTCTGTTAAACATTAATAGCCTTTTTCCTCTGCATTCTTGGCAATGACCTCCGGATTTTTTTCGCTCTCTCTCTCACCAGGCTGAAAGCAAGCGAGGAGAGCTTTTGTGTGATCGAAACGCTCTCCTCACAAGACTCGAACACGTCTGCCAATTCCTCCTGGTATTACATGGATGAACACGATCTGGTATACTTAGAAGAAAAGGTAAAGTGCCAAACTCCAAGTGAAACCCCATCTTACTCTGTGAGAAAATGTTGATCAGGAAATGTAACCTTTCAAATGAATAATTGAGTTTGTTTCATGTCTCAGGAGTACCAGAGAGATGTGCATATTGGCTACGGCTTAGTGATGGTCATGCCTTTGATAAGCGTCGACGGCGAACTCATGTTCGTCATATTACTAAGGACATATACGGCCGAACCCGCCAGTCCTATCATTCAAGTAAGGCATATACTTTACTGTATGCTCATGATAGTGTACCACTTTAACATGTGATACCATTACCTAAATGAACGTTTCGTATTTTCAAACACAAAAAATGCACAACTATATATATATATATATTTATTTATTTATTTTTATATATGTATATATATATATACATATATATGAACATATATATACATATAGATGTATATATATATATATATATATATATATATATATATATATATATATATATATATATATATATATATACACATCTGTGTGTGTGTCTAGATATGTGCATGTGTGTGTTTACATATATACAGTAGATACAAACTGTCCACGGAATCATCCTACCATAAGATCAATAACGGTCAACTCTTCAAATATGTGTGAAAAAAGGGATGAGCCTTAATCACTTCTAAAACAATAAAGGTTTTGGAGAACTTGCCTCGTTTTGTAGCTAATTCAAAGAGCAAAACATCTCCCTTTCTCAACCCGGTTCCTTTGCTGTATACCAACAGATCGCACAGAGCTTCCAGTCGCACAGAGACTGCGGATGTATAGAGGATGGGGTCGAGGGTTCGAGCAACCGAACGGACGATGTGTCGGCTACTGTGATACAACACTTTTCCCAAACGTAATTTTTCGTAACGGAGTTGTAGACGTGTGTGTACATATATGTATGTATATATATACATATATATATATATATATATATATATATATATATATATATATATATACGTATATACATACATTTATATAAATTTTCATGTTGAACCCTTTTGCTAAATCGTAGTATGACAAAAAACAAGATAGATTTTTATGTTCTGCATATTTGAATATGAGCTCGAAATGTTTCTTTTGTTTTTTTTTTCGGATTTTGTGAAGGTGATATGAAATATGTGACACTAGGATTTTCCAAGGTTATTTCTTTAAACCTGTCTTTATAATTTCTTTTTCCTGTACACCTGTCTTGACAAGATCTTTTTCATTAAAGAAGCTCGGAATGTCATAATGAATTCAATTCCTTCTAGATCGTATTACAACATGAGTAATATGGATGTGGACTCTTTAACGGAATACATTCAGATGTTGGCTGCGGTCCTTCCTTTCCAGCGTCAATTGACAGACATTATTATCCGCAATGAAATAGAAGAAGAATGTGTAAGTAACTAGGCTTTCAGCGTTGCTTGTCATATGTGTTGCATTGTTGATATTGGTTATGATATGCATTGTACGTTTTAAAATGTGGTATGAACAATCTGTGATAATGGTCTCATTATAAGTATGCTCTTATATTTTACAATACAGGAAGAAAATGAGACAACCACCATTCCAAGTACCACAGGTATGATTCCTTTTTCCTTGTCTATGTTTTCACCTTTTTCTTGTTAGTTGTCGTTATATGTATACAAGTACATTCACACACACACACACACATATATATATATATATATATATATATATATATATATATATATATATATATGTATGTGAGAAAGATGGTAGAATGCAGTAATGCATTTAATATATAAATACACATTTTACCTCCCTGTCCGGACTCGAGCCCGAGCCTGAATCCAGTAGACCACATGACCCACTAAAAGAATTGTCTAACCAGACGCCTTACATCCATCATGGAAATTACCTAAGTGCTCATAGCAGAGCAGTGATAGCAAGGTTTTACAGACAATTCCCATGGGAACTCGGCAGAAATGAATCAGACATTTAAGTCTCAGATCAGGTTACCGAGGTTATATCTATGTGAGAAAGATGGTAGAATGCAGTAACGCATGGGTAATTTCCACGATGGATGTAAGGTGTCTGGTTCGACAATTCTTTTAGTGGGTCATGTGGTCTATTGGATTCAGGGCCGGGTCTGTCAATCTGACGGCTCGGGTTCGAGTCTGGACAGGTTATATCTATGTGAGAAAGATGGTAGAATGCAGTGACGCATTTTTTTTTCTTATATATAGAAATACTTGATAGACCCGGCCCTGAATCCAATAGACCACATGACCCACTAAAAGAATGATCTAACCAGATGCCTTCCATGCATCATCGAAGTTACCTATGTGCTCATAGCAGAGCAGTGATAGCGAGGTTTTACAGGCAATTCCCGTGGGCACTCAGCAGCAATGAATCAGAAATTTAAGTCCCAGATCAGGTTACCAAGGATATATCTATGTGAGAAAGATGGTAGAATGCAGTAACACATAGGTAATTTCCATGATGGATGTAAGGCGTCTGGTTAGACAATTCTTTTAGTGGGTTGTGTGGTCTATTGGATCCAGGGCTGGGTCTGTCAATCTGACGGCTTGGGTTCGAGTCTGGACAGGGGGGTAAGATTTGTATTTCTATATTAAATGCATTACTGCATTCTACCTGACCTGATCTGGGACTTGAATTTCTGATTCACTGCTGCCGAGTGCCCACGGGAATTGTCTGTAAAACCTCGCTATCACTGCTCTGCTATGAGCACATAGGTAATTTCCATGATGGATGTAAGGCGTCTGTTTAGACAATTCTTTCAATGGGTCGTGTGGTCTATTGGATTCAGGGCCGGGTCTGTCAATTTGACGGCTCAGGTTCGAGTCCGGACAGGGAGTTAAGATTTGTATGTGTGTATATATATATATATATATATATATATATATATATATATATATATACACGTGTGTAGCTGTGTGTGTATGTGTGTGCATAAATGTATGAGCCCATACATACATACATAAATACAAATATGTATGTTCCAACCCTGAAATTTACCTTACTAGCCACAACCCTTACACCACCGGATTCCACAACCTTACCAATGACAACCTTTACAACCTTAGCATCGACAACTTTACCGGGAACAACGATGGAATCCACAACCGTGTCAGAAACAACTTTTACAACACCAGAATCCACCAGAGGTTCAACAGAGTCAACCTTTACCAAACCAAGTTCCACAACATTAACGGAAACAAACTTTACAACCTCAGAGTCTACCACAGCTACCTTAACAACACCGGAATCAACTTCTATAGTACCAGACACAACCCTTACACCATTGGAATCCACAACCTTACCAGTGACAACCTTTACAACCTTGGAATCGACAGTCTTGACGGGAACAACGATGGAATTTACAACCATGTCAGAAACAACTTTTACAACACCAGAATCCACCAGAGTTTCAACAGAGGCAACCTTTACCACTCCAGGTTCCACAACATTAATGGAAACTAACTTTACAACCTCAGAGTCTACCACAACTACCTTAACAACACCGGAATCAACTTCTATATTACCAGACACAACCCTTACTATACCGGAATCAACATCAATTGCACCAGAATCTACAACCACACAGGAGGGAACACCTCTAACCACACCGGAACCATTAACGGATATAAGCAC
>NW_028234409.1:13725287-13730287 GCF_977035675.1 Penaeus japonicus | reverse complement strand
CCAGCAGATACATCTACACCAGCGGTGTCAACTACTACACCATTCGATACAACTACAGCTACGGTACCAACATCAGAGACATCTATAGCATCGGTGACAACTACTACACCACCTGAAACATCTAAAACATCGGTATCAACAGCTCTACCATCAGAATCTACACCACCGGTTTCAACCACCACACCAATAGATACATCTACACCATCGGAATTGACAACTACACCACCAGAATCAACAGCATCAGCGGTACCACCTACTTCCGAAAGTAGTTCACCTCTAACTTCTACTTCAACGGTCGTAACTTCTATACCTACGGAACCTTCTACATCAACTACTGTTCCAGCGGACACAACCTCCACCAGTCCACCACCACAGTCTTCGGATACACCATCGACTACACCAGTAACCACAACTGCCTCAACGGACATTACCACATCTATTCCAACGTCATTTACTACACCAGCGGTAACATCTTCGTCAATAGAACCTCCAACTTCACTAGCATCACCATCATCAACGGAACCCCCAACTTCACCAGAATCACCATCATCAACGGAAACCCCAATTTCCCCATCATCACCGGAAACCCCAACTTCACCACCATCAACGGAAACCCCAACTTCACCACCATCAACGGAAACCCCAACTTCACCACCATCAACGGAAACCCCAACATCACCAGCATCAACGGAAACCCCAACATCACCAGCATCAACGGAAACTCCAACTTCACCATCACCACCGGAAACTCCATCTTTACCATCATCAACGGAAACTCCAATTTTATCAGAATCTCCATCATCAACGGAAATTCCAACTCCAACAGAACCACCTACGTCAACAGAAATTCCAACTTCACCAGGATCTCCTCCTTCAACGGAATTGCCTCCCACAGTAGGAACAACAAATACTACACCAGGTAAATATATTTGCCTTGTCCAGATATACTGACATAAAATCAACTGCATAAATATGGAAATAAGAACTGACCTAACCTAAAATCAGCATTTGTGTTTCAGAGTTTTTCTTATATTTCTTATATTTTACATGTTTTGCATGGATGCAGCGTAGACCAGAGATTATTCAAAATAGTTTTTCTTAAAATATGTCAGCATGTGTATTTGTGTTTTTATACTTTTCGAGATATTGCAGTGAAAATTGTCATGACCTAGAGAACCATACACTTGCGGTCTTTGCCCGTAGGAGTTCAATTTATGCTCTGAAAATAACCTAAATAAGATAGGGCAGAGCTAGAGAGAACCGAGAATGGTGGACCATTATGGTATCCACAGGTGATCTGCTCCAGTGACCGAGCAGTTGATGTAATCTGTCTCTGATATTTTTGTTGCTCTAATTCAGCCTCAGAGGGAAAACTGGATGATCTGATGCAAGATTATGCATAGACCGCTGGTAATGTTTGAAAGGACTAGGATTTCACTGTAATATCCTAAAAAAAAGTGTCAGTGTATATGTATATGTATGTGTGTGCGTTTTTGTATCTCATTTACTATTTGTTACTTATATAAAGAGAGAGAATGCATGTCTGATGTATTAGATATATAAGCAAAGTAGCCATTGTGAGTTAGATATTCGACCGTTGGGTCAAATCTGTTGTTTGCGTATCTAGTCAGAAATTACTGTTAATAATGACACTAGTGTGTATTTACATTAAGAATGAACGCTTTCTTAGGAGAAATATAACAATATTTGTCCTAAGTTAGACGTACATGCGAAAGCCGGCCAGCATTTTTATCAATCTTTAATGAATGTGAAATTAATATGATTGGATATATAATATCAAGTTGTCTGAAATGCTGTCTACCAACCAGTGTTATAATATCCAATTAATTTCATTTATTGCAGCTTTTAATAACATGATTTTCTAAGCAGGTAAATACTCATGGATGCCAGGCCAGCTGCCAGTAAATCTTTTCTCCCACAATAACCTGCCAAATCAAGATTATATCAACCCTCTTTTTAAAACCAATTTCCCATTCATAGCCTAAATATCCTGCAGATACCCTCCGTCTTTGCTTGTTGAACCCAATCCTCAAGGCGTATAAAAAGGGAGAGAATGACTGAAAGAAAAACACACACAGGTGTGTGAGTGTGTGTGTGTGTTGCAGACCTATGATACATCGACAGTCTTTATCAGCATGGTCCCTTGTAGGCGCTCTCTGAGTTCAGTTCAGAGAGATTTGCGAAGACGTCGCTTGGCCCGGGCTATATGCACGAGGCTCTCTGTCCCAGGTAGCCAATTACAGCTACCATAGATGGCAGTCAGAACATCATAATTATTGGATGAAACATTATTATTATTACAATATTGACATTATAAGTCTTTTCAACATAAGATACTCCTGCTGTTGGTTTAATGTTAGTTTTTACTCCCGCAATTGGTATTGTTGTTGATGTAACAATTATCATATCTAGATTACAATGGCTATCATTATCACTTAACATTATCATAAAAAACATCATCATTACTATTTCATTAACACCCCTATCATCATATATTGTCATTATTGTAATATCTATTAACCTCTGAACTTTATTTTAACCATGAACAAAATACTGTTTACATATATGTATTTTCCATAATTGGACAGGCCCTTTAGCAATGTCCTAAAACTCTTTACTGTTTCAAAATGATGTTATACGTTTGGGATGTACTTACCCTCGTATTCTATTATGAATAATATTAAAAAAGGACAAAGAGAGATCAACAGTAGTGAATTAGTGAAAAATGGTTTTCAGGTACAGATGGTGGAAATGGGTTAGCATATGATAACCTGCACAGGCTGAGGAATGCCAACCATTATCAGACATGCTCGTAGAAGGCGAAGAATGGGTAGAGATATATTTTGGAATGGGAAGGGTACTGGAAGGAGACAATTTTAAGGAGTCCATTAATTTCTTTGCAAAATAGATTTTACATGGGCAAAAATCAACTCGCATGTTATACATTGGACGCTTTCATTTAGCTTGTGAATTGTGCTGGTCACAATTCACAATAAAGATACTAGTACAGAAAAAAGTAATAATTCATCTCTTCCGGTATCTGGACACATCCGTCAGGTTATCGATAATGTAAAATACGATTAATTTTTTGTCAATGCTTAATGTGTTATATCAAGTAGGTTATCATAATATATACCATATCATAAACAAAGGCAGATCCATTCCCACTCTCTATACCTTAACACACAAACACCAATTACAGCCATATTCTAGGACGTTTTCTGCGTGTCGGGGCCATGTTGTGTCCATGTCGTGTTCATGTTACGAAGGCGGTATTCTAGGACGCAAAAGTGTGGCACGTCTGTTTCAGCTGCTTCAGGTTTACCAACCATTCCAATGTTAACATGCTTTGGATGAATGGCGCTGTCCAAACGACAAATTCATAAGAGAAACTACAATCATAAGTAGCACTAAAGTTCAATTTTGGTATGAATCAGTTGTTATACTTGTTCCTTTTTAAAGAATTGACAACTATTTCACGAATGCGCGGGTGGCAATTCACTCTACACTCAATCAAAACAAACGGGATGAGAGGGATTGTGTATTTATGTATTGATCTTCCTTATTTTATGTGTATATACTGTGCATATATGCGTATCTTTAATATATCATACATATAGATTTAATGTATACATATTGCATATAATTATATACTTGAACTTTATGTTCCTGACTACTTTTACCATTCATTTAATTTCACTTTCCTTCGAAAAGTCTGCCAAAAGGTAAACAAACTCAAAATCAGCAGAGAATCCATGTTTTCCTAAAAGAGTTTGTAATCCAAGTCTAGGACAATGATGCCTAATATATTTAATATAGATATTACTTTCCAAACGTAGTATGCACATATGAAGTATTTGGTAAGAAAAACTACAATAAATATATGATTTTTTTCGCTTCTGTAACTATCGTGGTAAGCCTAACCGCATGTCACGGAGTTTCCATGATTGTTCCAATACTTTCCACGACTTTACCACTCTTTTGACACGAACACACACTTCTAGAATACCAAATGCGGCATGTTCATGTCATGTACTCTACGCGCTAGGGACTTAGAATATGGCTGTTAGTCTCTCTATTACACTGTCTTCTATTTACAATTATTATTATACAGGTCCACAATCCCTTATCTGAAACACCTGAGGCCAGTTGTGTTTCAGATTTTTAATTTTTCGAATTTCAGAATGAAGGTGGCTCCCTCAGCAAAAACGTATGATTACTCACACTAAGTAGGACAAGTAAAGACTAATGTTACTCATATGGATATATGCAGCTTTTTTTTTTTTTTTTTTGACATTTTCACAGTGAAATTAACTCAATAGCGACAGGGGGGATTTGACCTCGACCGGTATAAACGCCGGGGTGTTTCATACGCGCTGGCCTAATGCCTCGGGTTATTTGACGCTCTGGCCGCAGCCGACCGCTTCGCGCACAATCACCGAACGTTACTCTGGCTGTCAGTGCAGGGTAACAACAGCATCTTTATGTATCAAGCCTGATACATAGAGATGACAGACGCTTCACACTCCACGAAAAGTAACTACAGATTTCGGAACTCTTCTGCTTTCGGAATTTTGTATTAAGAAATGTGGACCTGTACTATCATTTTAATTGAAGATATTGTAATGAGTAATATAATACCCATCATTAACAGTAGCATCTATATTACAACTATGAATTATTATCATTGTCTTTAAGAAGATAATGATGACGATAATAACAATAGATATGATTATGAATAAAATTTCAGCAGTGATAACAATGCTAATGATAAGGCAGATCTAACAACAACAACAAAAATAATTATAATTCCTCATTTGAACGAGCGAAACACTAGTTATTGCTGATAGATTAATATACCTGAATAAACCTGCAATAGCACACCTTGCACCTTAGTGGTACATTGCATGAAACGGTATACATTTAAATAAGTTTTATTCGTTGAAGATGTATTTCCAGAAACATTGTAAATAGTTCAC
>NW_028234409.1:13717787-13720287 GCF_977035675.1 Penaeus japonicus | reverse complement strand
GATTGGTCAATAAAGAAATTGTCATTATAACAAGTGTTATTTTTACCGTAGTTGCGACAAAGGTCTCGAGGACTTATTGTTAATGTAATATTGCTAGTGCCACCACCATCAAAAGTTACAAGGATACTGCCTTACTCTTCGTTGCCTTGACTGTAATGACCATAACAAGCCCTGTGTTAAATGTCAAGAAGAGTAACTTCTTTCAGCACCCGAGATGCCGGATACAAGAATCACAGCACCAAGCTTATCATCTGAGTCTCCGAACATAGCCAAACTAAAACCGAAAACACAGCCTGTAACACCTAAACCCATAATCACCTTCTTAGGACCCATTTCAAGGCATCAGGCACCGCAAGATAGCAGTTCGGCTGTTATGAAGAGTCACTGGAATCCAAATCGACACTTTATAACATCAGATGAATCTTTGGAACTGAATACTATGTTAATGAGTACGTGTTTCATTTCAAATCGAAGTTGGAAATCAGTTCCAGCCTCGAAAGTGCTTTTAGCTTTTTGATAATTTGACTTAATCAGTTCCTGTTCGTTATAGCGTATGCGAATGACATCATACTTATTTTTTTAGAACTAATTAAATTATTGATCAAACTAACGTTATCTTATATTGCCAGAATACTTTGCGTTCATCTGTGTCTCATTATTAACATATTACACTGTACTTTAAAGCATAAAAGTTTGTTGTGTAAATTCATGGAAATTATGTTCACCATTGCATAGCCCATTAAGCTGAGCGTGCATGCAATCTAGAAAGTGTTTTTATGATGAAATGGAGGTCGGTCACTTATTAATCCTTTAACATCAACGATGTCACAAAAGCCATGTCACAAAGGATTAGAACGCACCTGCAAAATGACCAACTATGATTAACTCTATGAACTGTATGAACAAAGATTAAATATTCTTACAAGCAAACCAGTTTAATTTTACCAAAGTCTAGGTATGGATCAACATTCATTAAAAATATCAAATAGTTTACTATTACTCAAAAATATATTATCAAGACATCAATCTTCTTCGAGTGCCGAGTCAGGACCTGACGTTGGCTCTCATGCGTCTGAAGCCAGCTTGATGACGGTCAGGGTAGACCTGTTGACCAGCCACATTCCTACCGAGCGAACGTCCACTGGGGGGTCGTACAGTGACCATATTTACGCTGTTCTGGTTTTGTCCTTTTGGCTTTATTTGCATGATTGTACAAGGGAAAAGTTCTGGAGTAGTTTCCTGTTGCTTTCTCCAGCAGCAGTAGTCTTCACAAGACTGGTGACCCTGGCCAGTGTCTCTTACTGGAGAGATCCTTTGCCCAGCGTCTATGGAGGAGAAGCCATGAACTGAAACTATCTGTTTGTCTTCCCTCCATCCACCACCTGTCTTACCGTGACTTCACCGTGAGGCTTGTCCGGGAGACTTAGAGGTTACTATGCTTTACCGAAGAGCATACTTCAAAAGACTAGAGGACCCAAGGAGATGTCTCACTGCTCCTTTGGTAGCGGAGGTCTAGCTTACCCCTCTAGGGTAAAGACATCAATATGATATGGTAAATAGACACAAGAACAAAGAAGTAAATAGGTGGAGGAGGTTACAGTAGGAAACCACTAGTACAGAAAATAAAACTGAAGATGTGAAATAGAAAAAAAACAAAACTGAAGGCACAAAGACCATTGTGATGAAATCGCAGGATCCAGAAAAAAAAAAAAACACGATAAAACTGAAAATATAAAAGTCAATGAAGTGAAGAGTAAGAAGAGCAAATTCTGAAACTTCTAGATATTAGTGATAAATCTTAATGCTTAAGAAATGTAGAACTAAATAAGAAGTAAATAGGTGGAGGAGGTTACAGTAGGAAACCACAAGTACAGAAAATAAAACCGAAGATGTGAAATAGAGAAAAAAACTGAAGGCACAAAGAACATTGAGATGAAGTCGCAGGATCCAGAAAAAAACAAACAAACAAACAAACAATAAAAAACGATAAAACTGAAAATATAGAAGTCAATAAAGTGAAGAGGAAGAAGAGGAAATTCTGAAACTTCCATATATAAGTGATAAATCTTAATCCTTAAGAAATGTACAACTCAAGATTTAGAATGATGATAATAATAATAAAACAAAAGAAAAATGAAAAATAAAAACAAACTGGTACAGATTTCAAGAATGAAGCTGAAGTTTAAAAGGTACAAATTGAAATACACAATGATAATGTTACAGGAGGCTCAAAACTGAAAATGCTTAAGATATAAAGGCTCAAATCAAGACAAGGTGTAAGCAAAATCCAAATCATATCACACAGAGTTGACAATAGAATAAAACTAGAGGCGTTAAAGACAAAGACAAAACTAAAGATTTAAAAGACCCAAAATTGTAGCAAGTAAACCTATAGTTAGTTGAAAAGTAAAACCAAAAACATTAACTGTAAGAGAAGACAAAGCAGAAGGCATAAAACATATTGATATAATGATAATGACGTTAGTGATGATAATCATAA
>NW_028234409.1:13712787-13715287 GCF_977035675.1 Penaeus japonicus | reverse complement strand
TCCACTGTGATTGGCTGCAATTCTCGTGTTGTGATTGGTTAGCATTTTTACGGATTTCTTTGCTAGTTTGGAGGAATAAAATGCACAGGAGCTACTAATGCCCGCCTTTGCCTTTTTTTTTTTGTAAGCCAGCATGGTATAATTATGCCAAGGGAAAAACGTAGACGACAGCCATGGATTTGTCCCTTCCTACTACGGACTGTCGTATGTATCTATCATTATAGGGGATACAGTGAGGATAATGCTGAATGCTTACATACGCTTCAATATCAGAATTGCTAATGTATGCTACTATCACATGGACGTACACTTATTGTTGCGTATTGAAGGAGATAAACCTAGAACACAAACATTACTCTGCTCACACGCTGCTCACATAATAATGCCCGGCTTTTTAACCGTCTTACTTTTGTGTTATGGAATGCAGACACCGTTGATTCGAACTACTGCCATGTGGTATACACAATTAAGACTATAAAAGAACACACACACACACATTTGTATTTATACTTATTTGTGTTTGTACAGACACACACACACGCACACGCACACAAACACTCACACACATACACACACACACACACACACACACACACACACACACACACACACACATATATATATATATATATATGTATGTATATATATATATATGTTTATATATATATATATATGTATGATTATATATATATATATATATATATATATATATATATATATATATATAAACATGATATAGATGTCTACTTTTCCTTTTTATAGCAGCGGAAGATATCATTTAATTGTCTTAAAATATTCAAGCGGTGCACTGTAAGATAGTCAATGAACACCAAATTAAAGCTATAGCATTATGGATAATAGCACAATACACTTAACTGAAGAATCACTAAGAGTTTTAGTTCCTAAAAGCACGTACAGCTTCTGGCAAGAGTTTACCAGTCTTTTTATAACTAGAATGCATTTTCTGTTTGATTGATAAGAATGACTAGACATGCAGCAGCTGTTGAAATATGACACAACACACTGATTTCACATTAACTTATAATTTGCACTTTTTCATAATAAAACGATCTAAGGGAGACTTATCACGTTCAATAGTCGAATCACCTAATCATCTGGGTGATAAAGCTTGCTACTGGACATAGCTTTTGGCCGCGAATCCAGAAGACAGTAATGTATCATAAATTTGACATGACATGACAAATACATGTGATATCTGACGCCTCCAGCAACGGGTCTAAGCATACAAACTGCATAATCTCCTATTTGCTATTGAAGCTAGGGAAGTAAAGCACTACGTATCTTGCTCAAAGCCAAAATTATCTCTCTCATACTCCGTTACATTTTTGTCTTCCGAAGAACTGCTTCTTCTCCTCGCACAAGAGCGGCGGTGAGAGTCTCTTACAAAAATTTTGATAGCGTTATTTTCACATTGTAGTATCGGAGAAACTAAAACTTCTCTTTTCATGCCGTGTATAACCTCCGGAGGGGCAGCACTTGTATTCTTGTGAGGATCGTGGTCTGGCTGAGAAGCACACGGAGGGCATTTCTCGTCATCTGTTTTTATTGCTGCTTCCTTTTCTTCTTTGTTATTCATTTTAGGCTGTAAGGTTTGATGTACTCGGATGGTTTGCTTCATACGAGGAGTTTCAGGCGACGTGACTACGTGGACGGTAGTCAGTGGTGGGCTATTGTAATCAGGGTAAGGTTCCGGTCCGATGAGTGCCAGCAGCACTGGCATCAGGACAAGGCCATGGAAGAGTCCAAAAACGGCCACGCCGATAAATATCTTGAAGAAAGAGATAAACAGGTGGGAGTCAGACGGGGAAAGCATAACAAAGGCTAACAGAGTTGAGAAACCTCCATGCAACACTGCAGGTCCAACGCCTTCTACTGCTGCTTGCACGCGCTGCCGCCGGCTCCCAGCTACCACGAGGAAAGCATGAGCCACGTGCGCAGCATAATCCACGCACAAGCCTATAGCAAGCACTAATGCGATACAGGTGACGATATCTATAGTGAGCCCCCATACATGCATGAGCGCCGCGACCTCTGTCAGTGTCGCCAGGACGCACAGTGATACCAGAAATGCTGCTCTCGGAGACGCCAGCAACAGGAGAGTCATTATACCGACTACACAAGCTACCAAACCTAGGTTGCGCCATAACTCTGATCCAACAGCAGCGTCTGTTTCCCACTGACTGTACACGTGAGCCCACACTGCGTGATATCCTGAAATATTAGCCGAGGACACTATCCTTCTCACTTGATTCATGGCAGCTTGCTGGTCTGCTCGATCTTCTAGTCTCTCATATTGAAAGTTAATTTTGAAGGTTGAGAAAGGTGGTGCAGGATGCTCACAAGTCAGTTCATCTTCAAACAAGAAGTTGTTATTAAACTGCGCACCACTTTTAGAATGAAGAAATATTCCAAGTGCGTCGTGCAAGACTTCTTCAGTCAGTGTAACATTGTAGTAATCAAGGCTTTCCAAAAGGTAGAC
>NW_028234409.1:13700287-13702787 GCF_977035675.1 Penaeus japonicus | reverse complement strand
GCCTTCCTGCCCATGAATTTCGCCATTACAGCCTCCCTGGGTCAAGGTCACAATATCAGAGGCACGAATAGAGGTGCCAAAAGGAACCTGCTACCTCGGATATTCTTGAACTGTAAATTTTCGTTCCACCGTAGAAACTTTCGTTATATAATTAAAAGATATTTTTTTAAAAGATTCTAGCTGGGTAAATTAATATTGTCCACATTCCTGCACTCGATATAATGAAGGTGAAATGCGTGTAGTATGTCGAAGTGTGTATGGTTCAATGATCATGTTACGACACTGCGTAACGTGATCAGGGACGTCCATTAACGGGCGGTTAATCCCCTGTTTTTTTTCTCTCTCTCTTTATCAAAAGTGTCCTTTAGTCAAAATCAGGGAAGTAAAAGTGCTATTTTAATTAAGATAGGGCCTTTTTTCATGAGCACAAGTAATCTATATTCCTGTAACATATCATATTACATGTAGAATATGGTGCCGTAATTACTGTATTTTATGTAATGATATAAAGAATTAGGAACAGAATACTCACTTGGAATTGGAAGGTAATACCGTTTTTTTCCACTGTCTTGCACAACTCCAGGAGTTTAATTAGACCACCATCAATTAATTAAGACACCATCAATCAGCAAGTGATCTCACTATAGACAATTAGGTAACATCTTTCGAAAAAGCATGTCAGGTCATGAAAAGGAGTAAGTGGAAGAAAGAAATCTTATCGTATCCTCACTCCCACATGGAGATGAGTCCGCGAAATACTCATTCCCTGAACCGCGACGCCCGAAGAACAAGGCTGTATGAACGCGTAACGCAAACAATCACACAATTACACAATCACCGAATTACAATGAGGGCAAAAGTTGACTGAGGATTCTCATTGTGGTGTATGGATTAGCGGTCGGATGTGCGTGTCGACTGAAATAATATTGACTGGAGAATTAATTACAGTTATTGAATGTATATGGTATTGTTGGCATTGTCTGTGTATCTTTTTACTATGGATGTTTATTCAGATGAGACGGTGAAGTGCTGAAGTGTTTTCATTTCTGAGGAATATGGAAATGTACAAGAGGCTAACATGATATACGTCAATCGGCATATCATAACATACATGAAATGTAAAAAAAAAAAAAAAAATGTATATGCTAATGTAATGAAAGTATATGTGAAAAGACGAATTTCTTTGCATCTTAGAATCCTGAAAGATGTATTCCTTTAAAATTCCATGAAAACGGAGAGAGAGAGAGCTAGACAGAGAGAGAGAGAGAGAGATAGATAGAGAAAGAGAGAGAGAGAGAGAGAGAGAGAGAGAGAGAGAGAGAGAGACAGAGAGAGAGATCCCGTCAATAAGTACATTTGGCATGAACACTTATGTGGATTACGCCATGTTCGGAGCCATGCAACTGAATATGTGTTAGGCACTCCACCCCTTTTCGTCCTCGTGGTGGACTGCTCGGTTGACCATAGGTACTTAAGGATTTAATGATGTTGGTAAGATGTTGAATTTCGGTTATGGAGCAACTGAAACCTCTTCCCCCTGGTGTGAAAGAAGGGGTTAGGAAATGGGGTTGGTGTTTTGCATAATCCTCATGTATAGGTACTGTTGAGACGTCAATCATATAATTGCATTGTTAAATTGATTATTCCCATGCATATTTTTTTCTGCATGTCACAATAAACTACTGATGTGTCTTTAGGACAGAATCAGTTTTTATGGATACGATGATTACTCAGATTACACACTGCATCTTGTGATTTCGTCTATAAGAATTAATACTAATCCAAATTCACAATAAGGAAATATCAAAATATAAGTGGAATAATTACCACTTGCTGATCGATCGGTGTTACAGTCCAGCGGAATAATGATGGCTTCCATAAATAGTCACTTTCCCTTTCCATTTTCTGGGCTCTTCACGGACATACTGCATCTTTTAATTACGTATACAAGGTTTACTTCAATACTACTCATACTTTACACAATGAGAGAGCGCTAGTGAGTACTTAGTATGTAGAATGAATACCACTTCCTGGTTTGTCGGCGTAAGAGCCAAGTGAAATAATTACGGGTTTCACAAATGGTCACTTTCCCTCTCCTGCCTATGGTCTGTCCGCCACACGTCACGATCGCGGTGAAGACGTGAGAGGTAGTTAGAGTACCGCTGGCACAAGCGTTCGATCATGTCGTTGAATAACATGTAAATATTTCCTGATTTATCTGTAACGCAAATGCATTGGTGGTTTGTATTGTTGACAAAAGTGTATAAAGGAAGTCGTGAATATCAATTTAATCCGCTTGAGGAGTCTGCACTGCACCTTTACAATGAATTCGTTATTCCCGTTTTTAACAGAAATCGCCTATCTTTCTACTAATCGCTTATAATCCGTAAAGTTTGTCCAGCTGATCCTATACTCTCCTTCTAAAGATAACTCTCGCCTTTGATAACTCTAACCTTTTACGTATCAGTGCCCATGAATTCCCGAAGAATCTGACATTTCG
>NW_028234409.1:13620287-13632787 GCF_977035675.1 Penaeus japonicus | reverse complement strand
TGCAAAGTACATGCAGCAAACAGTGCATGGCAGGATGACTGGACAATTTAGGGGGTTTGTAGAGATGAAGGGTTTAATTATTGATTAAGTGTGACATCTTTATTGTTGTAAATATGTTATATTGGTGAAAGTGGAGAGTGTTTGTACTTGTACTGTATTTGCAGTTATATTTATTTATGTCCTAACTTAGTTTTATTTGATAAACTGAAAGCATTTACGAGTTCCATACATATGAACCAGTATGTGAAGTATGTATTCAATATGATTTTTATATTTAAGGTGAATATTAATCTAGTTTGAATTTAATTATAAAATTGAGAAAAGTTGCATATTGTAAATTATTGTTTTTTAAGATATTGCAATTAATGCATATATTGATTCATAAGGAAAAAGTTATATGTTGTGAAATGGTTCTTTACACACAAATATACATGCTTACACATTTGCCTGAGTAAAAGGTAGCAGCATTGTCTCTTTCATTAGATCAGACTCTGCAACCAAATAGAATATTTTGAAGTAGTATCATTTCCGCACACCTTATAGTTGTTTTCTACAGACTGCCTTATATTGCACTTCTTGGCTTTTTCATTTAAACCTACATATCTGCTCAAGACAAGGTAAATTCATTAGTCTCAACATGTAATCAGTTCCTTTTATACACCTTTAAATGGCAATTGTATCAAGATGTTAGATGCATGTAGAATATAGATTGAAGAAATTATTCATCATTTAATTCTTTCTAGAAATGTAAAGTCAACCCTTTCATTTTTTAGTTTGTCATGAGTAGATCACAGCAGAAAAACATACTGCTTTAGATAATTTCACATCTTGTGTCATTAGTTTGACGACTGTGAATGTTATAGAACTCTGGAGTAAGCACCTGTACAATACATATGAAATTTTCCCAATATCTGTTAACTCTTCATTTTTGTGGAGATTTTATAATAGCAGTTGTTTATGCTTGATTATTGCCTAGTAAAATATTTAGATCTGTCTTAAATTTTCACAGTTAACCATATACGAGACTGTATGTGGATAGCACAACTAACCTAATAAGAAACTGTACATGGATAGCCTAAGGTATCTGTACAGATTTCTGATTCTTCTTATTATGTATGTATATGTTTATATGTATATGTACAATATATATATATATATATATATATATATATATATATATATATATATATATATATATATATATGTAGAAGAGAGGTATGAATGAGACTGAATATCTAAACACGCAAGAAATATATTTGACGTGTTTCGATGGAGGTCTTTCTCAAAAATACATGTATTTTTGAAAAAGACCTCCGTCGAAACGTGTCAAATACATCTCTTGCGTGTTTAGATATTCAGTCTCATTCATACCTTTCTTCTACATTTGTTGCTATGAACTCTGTTCATATGTATATATATATATATATCTATATCTATATCTATATCTATATATATATATATATATATATATATAAATATATATTAATGAATAAATAAATATATATAATAATTCCTACCTTTAAGAAAAAAAATTATTTGCAAGTGGTAGATTGAAACGGTGCTCAAGATTGCTTAACCATTTATCTCTTTCAGATAAACAAGAAGAAATGGGTTCTGGAGAAGGCAGTGGTGTAGGAGGTGGCACAGGTGCTGGTGCTGGTGCAGGAGGCTCAACAGGAACCACAGGTTCAGGAGGAACGCTATGGCTTATCCTCTGGCTTCTCTTGTTGGTTTTCGCTGCCCTTTGGGTTGCTGGATTCTGCGCATGGTGGTACATCATGCTCATCCCCTTCACAGTGTGTTTGCCTCCATTAGCGGTAAGAAGGCTTGAACTTTTTTGAACCAGTGACTGAAACGGTGTGAGTTAGAGAATACAAGCATAATTGTTGCTTAGAGTTGAGTTTCGCATCATGAAATTAGCCTACATCATTATTCTCCTGGAAATCATTGATGCACTGACTTAACTCCATTACTTTGGAATAGACCACATTTTTTTTTTTTTTTTTTTTTTTTTTTTATGTTTTTTTGATGTAAAATATTGTACTGTAGTCGAAAGTATGATTTTAAAAAAAATCTTATAAAAAGTAGGTTCACAAATGGATCAAAGAAGGAAGGATCTCTTGGATATTCTCAGGTTTCATTTATTATCATTGAAATTTAAATAATATTTGTTCAGAAATTTCCATCTGATTGATAGATCAGTAAATTCTTTTTAACCCTTCCGGGATAGGCATTTTTCATGGGTCTTTTTTTGTTCCTTCAGTTGAGTAACTAATGCATCATACTAATTATTATCTCTTAGCTAATCTGTCATCACCCTTATTTATGTAGATAAAACTCCTAAATACATATTTAAAAAAATATCAAATAATTTAATCCATGTTTCATACAGTGAAACATGGATTAAAGCTAGACATTTTCTCCTATTGTCATGCTAAAAGAAATTTGTAGTACTGTGGCTATTTTTTATTATTTAGTCTTTGTGTTCTAGTTACTGCAATTACAATTTTTATGGGCATATAGCACCAACTTTTTAAATCCAGGACTGTGTACTGTATATTGCTGTAAGTGCTCGTTGTTTCCAGAACCATACATCACATAATATGTATTTCGCACACACAACACAAATTTTTTTCTTCTTTTTGTCTTTCATCACCATTATAGCTAGATAGCTTAATTATGCAGTTCTGAAGGTAAATATTCATATTATTTTTATTTGAAAATTGCCTAAAAAGGGTGAAAAGAATCCTGTACATTTACTTTCCTTATATTGCCCAAAACCCAAAAGCTACCAAGAGCAGTCTATTAATTAGCCATCCAAGGTTTCTGCTCCATTCAGAAGAAAATAATAAATTATGAAATAAATATAAATATATATATATATGTTTATATATATATTTTTTTTTTTTCTTTTTTTTTTAATGAGTTAGATATGCAATTTTACTTCTCTCTCAGTCAGTATTTCCAGTACAATATTTTTCACAACAAATAGATATCCCATTGTTGATTATGCAATTATTTGTTTGAGAAGATTGCCATGATGTTTCATTTTACTGAATTTATTAAAATGAAAAAAATATTTAGTGGTTTCATCATAGTTTGCTCTTTCATAGATTTTTTTCCTTACTTGGTTTGTCTCATCCATTTTTTTTTTTTTTTTTATTCTTTTATGTAAAATATAAGTATATTGGTAGAAATACCTTCCTTCTCTATCTCTTTAACAAAAGGAAGTATCATTTACAAATACATTTTATGGATCAAAGACAGAGTAGCTCCCCCTGCTAAATATGTGTAACAGAAAATGTGGAAGTATAATTTCTTTTGGAATATAATGTTTAACAGTAGTTTTGCAAATCTCATGATCTATATTTCATAACAATCCATTGAAATTACAAATTGAGATCTTTTACAATAGAACTAAACAGAGAGAGAGAAAAACAAATGTAATAATTATAAGGCCACATAGGTATTTTGTAAGAAAGGTAATTTCCACAAAGGATTAACCCACAACCACATTTCAAAGTTGGCAGATATGTCCATTGAAGAAGTGACATGACTTTCATGCTTTGCAATCTAGTAGTGGTCAACCATATTTATTTAGGAAAGAAGCTAAGCTTTGTCATACCAGACTATATTGAGTAGAGATTTGCTAGCTTTTGCTTTTACATTATCTAGACAAAGAACATAGTAGTTCTGCCTCCCCCTTTTCCCAGATGTTTCTGGTAAAGTGTAAAACAAAACAAAAATTTCTAGCTAACTTATTAAGGCTGTAGTTCCACATGTAGATGCATGGTGGTGCATGACTACAGGTAAGCAATATGTGCATAAATAACTACTGTGAGTGTTTTTTCTCATATCATTTCTGTGATTTCAATGTTTCCATCCAGTATCAAAGGGATATTCTCTTGCTAGTCAAAATCCCCTATAACGTGTGATGTCCCCCGGCATGAAGACATGAGGTATTTTAAAAATATAATGAAGTTGTTCCTTTTGCTCAAGAAAAAGGAAAAAATGATTGTTTGAAAATCATGAGTATGAATCTATATTGTCATTTTAATGGAATTTCATTTGTTGATATCTTTTTTTTTTTTTTATATAAAAAAGTCACCTAAACCAATTTAGTACGAGTGTCATGGTAAACAGGACAGAACCAATTAGGCCTAAAAGATGGGTGTCAATGCGTACATGACGCAACATCAGGATCTGCTCACAGTTAAGTCATGAAGCATTATGGCTGTAAGGGCCCTAGCTTCAGAGCTACAGGGTTCCAAAGTCAGGCTATACCCGTAAGGCTAGACTGCACTGACCAGAGGGTGGAGAAAGCACTTTCCCCATCCCTATAATTTTTAGCCGATGCCACCAGCATTGTAGATTGCCCATCCTGACTGTCAGTTAGGGTTATAATGATGAATATAAATGATGATAATAATAATGATATGATGGTGGCACTAATAGAAAATTGCTGATAGTTTTAACCCATTCACGCCGGGGAGATTCCAGCTTTGCATGGTCGTAATGCTGGGGTTTTTGAACGCGTAAGCCTAACGCCTCGAGATTCTCGGGTGCACAAGCCGTGAGCCTGGGCAGCCCGCTCGCTCACTCCGAGCGCCGGCCTTGCCCAGATATCGTGTCATTTGGCGTGAATGGATTAAAGAAGGTAGGCTGCTGGATGATGTAGTGGGGCGGCCAGTTCCTTTTCATCTCAGCTGGTGCTTGTACTCATTCACAGATGTGTTGACTGAGAAGGACTGGCTGAGTATAAACTGCCTAACCAGCACTCTACTGCTGTGTGCCATCTTCTTATGATTATTTAAGGCTTCATAAAACATGAAACATCATTGAATATAATCTGTAACTATTTTTAAAGCTCCCCATTTTGTTCACTTATAATTGCTTCTCTTGGAAAAGTATCTACAATATATTTTTTTTTCCACAGGCTGTCACTGATGTTTTGCTCCGCGGAACACAGCTGACATATTTCTGCGCTAAAAACATGATGGAGCGCAACAACTTCAGTGAGGCTATGGCCAATGCTGCAACCACTGTTCCTCCCACAGTTCTTGTTGTCCAGAGTTAGACTTTGATATCAAAAGAGCAATATTAATTTTTTGTACAAGTATTTCCTCAACCTCTGACTTCCACAAACTATTTTTTTTTTTTTTTTTTTTTTTTTTTTACTCATTTTGTACAAAAAGGTATGAAAAGTATGGCACAAGAGTGTCCATAGTGTTTTGATGATTATATCTTAAAATTCTAATATTGCATTGTAATTTTTTCTCCAAAGTGATGTCATGAAAAAATAATGCATTTCAATGGAAGAAAAGACCAGGTTTTAACTTAACCCATTGGTCACGGTTTTAATAAAATATGTATGCAGTAGGATGGCGGGTTTACATTGTCTAGCATGATGCCATCCGCGTCTACGACCGGCTCTGCCTTGGCAGCAAATCATGCCATCCGCTGCTAATGGGTTAATAGAATGATAACACCCACAAGTGCCAAATTTGCATATTTCTTTGACAATTTCTGGTCTAGCTGGAAAACAGCCGAGAGGAGTACTTACTAGTTTCTTTTGACAGTTTCTATATCTCATAAATTATTGCTCATTATTTTCAAATTCAATTTTACATTTTGCTTTCTGATATACATGCATTTATTTCCAGTAGTCTGCTCTTTGTGAACAATTTTCTTGCCTTTCATTGCTATTCAGAATTTCACTTAGTCACTAAACTATCTCTAATGTTCATATGAAGTCCTTTTGAATGTTATGTACAGGAGAATAGATGTTGCCTTTTTGTTAAAAAGTTAGAGTTGTTAATAATTCTTAGATGAATTTTATGCAGTATTTGTCCTGCAACTGAAAGAAATGCTTTAGTCTTCCAATTGCTTCTAGAAATTTCACACAGAATCTCTTTTGTAATGCCTAATATTGTTGATTATTAAAAGTCTATTTTGGTTAATACTTAGACAAGTCAGAAGTTTGTAGAAAGATTGAAATATTTTTTTATAACTTTTTCTTGAATATTGAAGACTTGGAGAAAATTTACTTAAAAGTGATATAGAATAATATGGATGGTATATTTCTGTAAGCAAATGATGGAGAAAATATATACATATTTCCATTTTATATGCAGAACATTAGTTTTTCATATATTCTTGTTTTTGAATGGTGTGCTAAAGAACAAACAATTTATTATTTAAAGCAAACAGCAACCTTGTAAAAAGGTATTATTTCTGTACTACCATTTTGTATAAACACATGGTATTCCTTGCCTGCACAGCATTAACTGAAGCCACATATTGGTATTTTCAACACTTCTGTCTTAGTTCAAATATAGTTTTATGTATACTAAGTAGTTTAAAAGTTTTGCATATGGACTATGTCAACTGGATATTTTAAAGAGTAATAATTGTTCTGGCGTATTGAGAGAATGAAAGCATTTTATTTTTTTTATTTTTTTAGTGAACAGTACTTTAGGATAAACAAACCTTGTCTTTATTCTAATAAGTCAACTGCCACTATTACAATAAGGGAATAATTTACAGGGAAAATACCTTTTGTTATTCTTGTTATGTTGAATTAAGAAATTTCTCAAAACAAAAATGCATCTTTGAGTTGAAAGTGATACCTATAACCAGTGTCATTTTTTTTTATACCTAGTATGTAGTGTGACTCTACTAACTAAGCCATTACAGAATATTTGCATGCATTTTCTTTATTTTGCTCATCTTGGTCATTTAGTTCACTTTTGGTTAAAAAGCAGGCCAATGTTCTGTAATTTACTTTGTAACTGAAGGCACAAGTCAATCTGAAAGATGCTTGTATTTGGACTGCCATTTATGAGTGATGAATGCATAGATGAATAGTATGTCAGGAAAAAGGAAAATGCTGGCATGCTTTTTTTTCTGTAGATCATTTTTCCTGACAATGGTGCATAAGTGTAGACTCCTGATGGGACTTTTATAGTTTTAATGATCCTATCAAGTGTCAACCAGCATTTATGTAATTTATGAAGAAGCCCCCCACTTACTAGAATAGTGGGTATTATACTTTTTAATGTGTACATAGAATTATGTGCATCTTCATTTATCATCATACCCCAAGTGTTTAAATTAAGAGTTTGAATAGTTCCATGTATATCATTGCACAAACTTCGAGATTTGAGTAAATTTCAAATATGACAAGAGCCTGAAAATGTTGCTAATTTTTCATTTAAAAAATAAACTTAAAAACCATTTATCTTATTTTTCACTATTCCACCTGCAGACTTGGAACTGGTTTCTGAGAACAATAATGGGAGTGGTACAAAATATGTAAATTTTCTTTATATCTTTGTATTAATTTATGGGTATTAAGGATCTAGTAAGCACAATGTTCAATATACAATATACACTCTGTTGGGTTGATAAGAAAACAAAATAATTTGAAATGAGATCCTTCTATTCATGACTCTACTTATGATAAATTATTCATACCTCTAACATGTAATGAAAAACACTTTTGTACATAAAATCACAGACAGGCATACTAATTTTATTGGTGTACTCCAAACATGGTTTACCGTCAAAAAACTCAAGATCTTGATACTGGTAAGCAGATATGCATACTACATATAAGTAGTATGTGAATCTTGTTAGGATCCCAACTAAATAGTGAATTTCTTCCCCTAACAACCCATGCTATTACAAGAAAAAATCTAAAAGACATTTTGTATTGACAGTCAAATCCTATACTTTTTCTTCTCTTAATAAAATATAAAGCAGAGAAGTACAAGAAAATAGTAATGAGAAGTAAAGGGGGAAAATTGTAAAAAAAAAACACAAAAACAAATGGAATTTCACACAATTATCATTCACAGATGAAAAAATCTACTACTCCACAACTAACTTGTCCACACTTTCTGTCACAATTGGAAGATGCTGCCATACCACATCTGGGTCTTTATATACTGATGCATCAACCTGGAAGTAAAGACATTTACATGTATGTATGCATATATATACCTATAAATACCTAATCTATATATATATATATATATATTATATATATATATATATATATATATATATATATATATATATATATATATATATATATATATATATATATATATATATATATATATATATAAATAATACAGATAGAAACATTATGTATGCATGTATCTTCATCCTAGCTAGATAAAGTTTTTACTTTGCATGATGATGATGATGATGACGATGATGATGATGATGATGATGATGATGATGATGATAAAAAAAAAAAAAAAAAAAAAAAGATTAATTGCAGTATTGCCAGAGATATCGGAGCACAGTGACAGACATATTTACTAAACTTACTCAATGGATAAGGCTACAGCAGCCAATCTTGTTATAAAATTATTTCACAGAACTCGATAATTTGAATATTATGAATATCTTTAGTACATGATTTAACTTGTATCATAAAAGTAATAATATGAAAGATTGCACGACAAGCATAATCTTTAACATGATAATAAATTAAGTAATCTGAACTATATTACATGGAAAATACAGATCAACTTTATGTACAGAGACAACAAACACAAGAAGTACACATGTATTCAAGTTAATCATCTGAAATTAATTTTACCTTTAACCCATTGCATGCAGGTGTCATGACATACATGACGCAGCAGCTCTGGCCTGACTACCAGCATTATGACGTACATGACTTTCAAGTATTTTGGATCATTGTGTTATTTTATTGAGCCATGAGTAATGCGTGAGTGATGATGACAATTGTAGTCATAATTACTATAATTGCTATAATATTAAGCAAAATGGGTTTCACCTGACTTCTAAAACCTAGATGGCACTACTTTCTTCTAGCACCAGCAGGAGAGAGAGCCTTGAATGGCACCCATCTATTGTCTCTAGCAAGCACTATATTTATAGAGTAACAGCACATGGCAAGTTGCCAACCTCTTGCTCTAAAGTACTGGAGATAAAGGATGTGCAGGCAGAACCCATCCTGGAGGCTAGGTAGGCAAATCTATCCCCATCCACAATGGATTAACCCCTTCACTATGGGCAGTAGAAAATGCTCCTCGCGCCGTATCCGAGCAGCCGGCGCGCGCCAAATTTTAAACGTCGCTACTGAATATGACAAGTTTTAAGCCAAAACCTCTACAAGTTTATAGCCAAAACCTCAACATAATCATCATGTGTTATATATCAAAATATCCATAGTTAACCTCTTCCCCCATATGCATGTGACAAGTTATTTACATGGGTTGGGAGGAAGATGGAAAGAGTGACCTTGGTGGGAGGCCTCACTCAGATGACCAAAGAAAACAAATGAAATAGTATGGTAAACTAATCATAATAAGTTTTATATTTTTACATAATACTATAAATAAATAATAAAATGATTGCTAGCAGGGCCCATCAATGCCTCCCCTGGTATAAGCGAATCCCACTCTTATGTAATAAATTATTAATAATGAAAGTCAAGTAATATATCGTATCATATCCGACCTCTATTCTGAAAGATCTCGTACAGTATCCGGAAGAAAGAAATCTCAATTCCACCAGAACTCAGCCAGGACACGTCCTCGGATTTGACGCGAGCACTGCGAGGACGCAGTATATGCGTCCTCGTGTTGAAGGGGTTAATAGAATGGAAAGTTACAAACAGAAAAAACAAAATACTTCAAAACAGAAAACGACATGAAGATTACCCTTAATTTGGAAATGGGAGCCTCTCTTGACGATGTCTCTCTCAGGATATATGAAGCACCTTTGGGGCTGTATAATCTTGTATCATTTACCCTAACAATAACTTGATCCACACGTAAGTAATGCCGGAAAACCACAAAGAAACCACTTGGCATTACTCGCTGAAAGTAAATTGATAACTGTAAATACATCACGCATTTTTAAGGGTTATATAATTTGTAGTCAGATACTTGAAAATTATGAAATATAAATTTGATATTTAAGTATCACTTATAAAAAGAATATAAGACAGAGAGTAAAGTTTTACACTAAGACCTCACAAGGGTTCATAGTGCATACCCTTAAACTTTAAAAATATAGCTGAAATCAATGACTACAACAACAAAATTTATACCACATTCCACTTCTTTGTAAACTAGAAATAGAAACCAACGGCCAATGGAGTGAACATTATGATAGCACACACAATTATAGATTACAAATATCTGTGCTGAGTAAGAATGGTATGGTAGTTTATTACTCTTTCTTGTTACTGGAATATTATTTGATATCTAAATGCAAAGCACCTACTGTATATCCTGTATTTACATGTGCAGAGTATGTTTCTCCCTAAATGTGGTTCTAATATCAATTTCAATATTTGTATGAAAAAGTATGTTCAAAAATTATTTTACACAAAAAATTACTATTTCATTCTTCTTAATGTTTTTTAGTATCATTATCATGAAAGGGGGAAACACAGCATGTTTTCTAAGTGTGAGGGGAGGGTTACATATTTACTGGAAAACATAGCACATTCATTAAAAGGAGGGAGAGGGAGGGGGGGTTCATATATACTGGCAAACACAGCACGCCCTTTCACTAAAGGATAGTGGTAATTTTTCACATGCAAACAAATCAAGAGCTTATTTTTCATGTATACTAATTCCACTTACCACTTTCACAACACATCGAGTGCTTCCATTATCATCCAATTCATCCTCATAGAGAAAAATTTCTTGGTAGAATTTAATCTCTTCTCGAGCCCGTAATTTATCCAGGTCAATCCGCTCAGAAGATTTCTGGGCCACTAAGTTCCCATCTAAAGTTCCCCTGAAGTCAGTGGTGAATGTCCAATCATAGGGTTTAACGACCTTCTGAGCATATTCACAATTAGACCTGCAAAATTTTGATCGTGGTTGAAGAAATTTTAGTAAATATGATTATCAAAAGATCCTGTAAAACAAATTTGATACAAAATAGTGTGAGTAAGTATAAAGCTGAGGGGATATTTGAAAATGATGATACTCCAAATCTTTTTCTTTTAATCCATTATGGATGGGTTTCACAAAGTACATGACACAGGAGTTTTTGGCCTGATGGCAGGCGTCCTGACGTACATGATGTTGGGGAATTTGGGATCACTGTGTTTCTTTATTGTACTATCAAATAAGGAGTGAGTGATGATGACAATTGCAATCATAATTACTATAATTGCCATAATATTAACCCATTGCATATGAGTGTCATGACATACATGATGGCACCGATTAGGCCTAAAAGACAGGTGTAAATGCGTACACGACGTGACATTGAGATCTGCTCACAGTTGAAGTGCACACACAATCTTGAAGTATTATGGCTGTAACGGCACTAGCTTCAGAGCTACAGGGTTCCAAAGTCAGCCTAAACCTACACTTCGTGATGGATATATGGAAAAATACTGTCTGAACTTGTTTGCACTACCTGTAGGGCAGAAAAAACACTTTCCCTGTCCCTCTACCCCCAGCATAGTAGACTGCCCATCCTGATGGCCAGTTATGTCGTTAGGGAATGGGTTAAGCAACGAGAGTTTCACCTAAAATCCAAAACTTAGAAGGTGCCACTTTCTCCTAGCACCAGCAGGAATGGCACCCATCTACAGTCTCTAGCAAGCACTATCTTTATAAAATAGTGGACCACAGCAAATTACCGAACTCTTGCTCTACAGTATCGGCGATGAAGGATGTACAGACAGAATGAGAAGAGAAAGGTAACTCAAACCATGCCTAGTGCCCATGTGCCTGTTCCTCTACCCTACCTCTTCATGTTATCTTCACTGTGGATGGTCATATTTTTTGTATTCATTCACAACAGTCACACTGAGTATAAAGAATATAATGAGCTGATATGGACCCAACACTACATTTTTAGTCAGCTGCAGCATTGATACAGATGAACAGAAAAAATGACGAACACAAAAAATGGCTCTAGTTTTACAATGAGTGACTGAAAGAGAGCACGTAAAGTCAAGGTATGTTGCATGAAGCTGCCTCGCTCTGAAATAAAGCCTATCCTGGAGACTGGACAAGCAAATATATTCTGTCTGCAATGGGTTAATCTAATACACTATAACCATAGGAAGACTGTATGCAAACACTAGCTACAATCATGACAGTATTAACCCTCTCTGGACGGGTGGTACAGTACTGTACCGCTCATTCAAAAGCCCAGTGGCCGAGCGGCACAGTATTGTGCCAGCCATTCAATTGATTTAGGCCTAATAATTCGAACGCCCCGGCATTGTGACATTCAAGGCTAGAATGCCCCCGTCATGGATGGGTTAATGGCAAGTAATTAGACAAAATGAAAAATCTTCCCGTAACCAAGAAGGATGAATGCATAGTAATCTTTTTAACCCATTGCGTACGGGTGTCATGACATACATGATGCAGGAGCTTTGGCCTGATGATGGGTATCATGACGTAAATGGCGTTCAGGGATTTTGGATTATAGTGCTATGGGTAATGAGTGAGCGATGATGATAATCGCATTCATAA
>NW_028234409.1:13607787-13612787 GCF_977035675.1 Penaeus japonicus | reverse complement strand
AGCTAAGGCAAAAAAAGCACTACTACATATATTCTGGCTAGATAGCATTTGAGCAATTTCCTGATTTGAAAATTGGGAACACGCATTCTAGTCCCCCGAATGCATGTGGTAGGAGTTTCTTAGCATTTGGTAAATACCAACAGGCGTGGAGGCTGTACTGATCAAATTGATGGCGTAGCAGACATATCAATGTCTTCAAATTATATATCTTTGTGTAAATCAATATTCATGTAATCTAATTAACAAGGAATTTAGAGTTATAAAATCTACAGATCTTTAACACTACATAAGCATAGGGCCATACAAACAGGATAAAAAACTAATCTATGGCCCCAAGGAAACCAAAATTAAGGCAATTAAGCAGGACTGCTGAGAACAAAGTCAGATTTGGTGGAGCTTGTTGATGTAGGCTATTTGCTCAACACAGCAAATGCATAATGTTATGATTATGTATCAAATTACTGAAAGGTTATAAATCTATTGTGTAACCATTGTAACATTTACAAAGATCTTTTAAAGTGTTCAAGTCCAAGAAACATGAAGCTTCACTTTTATGAGCAGTTGCCTTGCTTACTCATTCCTCTATGGTCCTTCTAGTATATGTAAAACATAACCAACAGAAAGGAGAGGTGAGGCCACAGTTGCTGAGCAAGGATTTGAATACATAACAACACAGATGCTGTGGCCTCTGCCCTTGCACTCTTGTAATGGCAAACAAACTTCCAAGTATGATCTGGCAAGAAAGGGCTTGTTGATCGTCTTGTGCTTTATCCTCTAGCAAGAAAGCAGTCCAACTTCTATCTTTAAAAATTCATGTTGGGTGGACTTGCTGACTTTCATTGGAGTGTAGGGAACATAGGGAACTATGTTGCTTCATGTAGTCCTGTTCCTAACAATCCCCATACATTAAACCCATAACAGACAGACTGTAGTAGTACAGTAAGCAATCACTTCATTCTACTCTAATTCAAAAGGCATAAATAGATGCTTTTATTGTTGTTGTTTTGGAATCTACAAATCCAAATCTATATCATTACACATAACATTCATTTCCTGTGGAATGTTGGTGCTGGCTGCCTCTGTTTTCACCATAGCACGAATAAAAATATATACATTTATACTCACGTGAGATTCTTTACCTCACGCCACAGATAAAGTTCAAATTGAAAATCTGACATGAATACTTATCGATAACAAGTAGTATACACATACATAAATACAAGCTAAAAATGAGAGAGAAAATATATGAACATCAACAGCACCACACTTTTAGAATCCGTATAACCTTAATATATTTGCTATATTAGAAAGTAATATAGCTCATTCGACACAGTACCTTCTGCTACCGTAACTTTTTTTACGAGTTGTGAATTTTGTATTGCTTGTAAACACTAACCTTTTAGTCAGGGTTACGTAGTTGAGAATTCTTTCAATATAAATTTCTATGCAGATACTATGTTAAAACCTGAGTAGACCCTTTAATACCTAAACTTTATAATCTATTATTATCATTATAATTGTTATGCCATATATAAGGTAACCCAGTACATTAATAGATTTACTTCCTAAAGTAAACTGTATTTAGTAATGATCAAATTCGTCTGCTTGTGTCATCTCACGCGTTTTTACGTGAATACAAGTGCGAGAAAATAGGCATTTCATACCTGAATACATGCTCTTCCTTTTTATAAATGGGCATGAATCCGTCAGAAAGTCTTTGATTGTAATATAATGCAGTGTATGATGGTATAATAGAGAAAGCAAGCATCTCAGTCTTAATCTTCATTTTTCCTGTCATCAATTTAAAGTACATTTTGTGACATATTACGAAGAAATTGAAAATACTGTTCAATTTATGCCATTTTTTATCTGGATTAGTTAGATTGTAGTTATTTTCAAATAATTACCGGTTGTAGATGATATTCTATGAACATTATAAACTTCTAAGGAAAAGCCTCTTGGCAATAAAATTATTATGATAACAATGATAATTATACAAATTATAATAAAGATAATGATGACGATCATATCATTATTGATATTCTTCGCGGAGTGTATTCCTATGTGCCTGTCAGTCCCTTTTCCCGTTAATTCTCGAGAACAAAAACTATCGACTCTGGACCTTCTGTAGAAGGTTGGGTTATGCATAGTAGATTTTCGTCGATCGCGAGCTGCATTGTGTGCAAAAAAATAATTCACACACATATACATAATACATACACATATAGATACATACATATATACATACATATATATATATATATATATATATATATATATATATATATATATATATATATATATATATATATATATATATATATATATATATATATACACACACATACACACACATATACATATACATATACATACACATACACATACATGTACTAATACACACACACGCACTCACATATTTATGTATATATATATATACATATACATATACATATACATTCATACATACATACATACATATACTTATACACACACACAAATATATATGTATATGTGTATATATATATACATACACACACACACACACACACATACACACACACACACACACACAACACACAATATATATATATATATATATATATATATATAGAGATAGATATATATATATATATAGAGAGAGATATATATATATATATATTTATATTTTTATATATATATATATATATATATATATATATACATATATATATATATATATATATATATATATATATATATACATATACATACATATATATATATATATATATATATATATATATATAAATATATATATATAATATATTATGTATGTATGTATGTATGTATATGCACATATACATACATACATATACTTATACACAGACACGTGCTGACAAGCAAACAAACAAACACATGTTTATATATACATGTGTATATATATATATGTGTGTGTGTGTGTGTGTGTGTGTGTGTGTGTGTGTGTGTGTGTGTGTGTGTGTGTGTGTGTGTGTGTGTGTGTGTGTGTGTGTGTGTGTGTGTGTGTGCTAATGATAATAATGTTGATCATATAAGATCTAGAAATAATGATACAATTAAAGGTATATAAGGATAGTAAAGACAGTAATAATAATGATAATAAAAGTAGTAATAATGAACATAATCATTACCGTTGCCATTGTTATGGTAATAATAATGACGATGATATCATTATTATCATTGCGGTTATTAGTATTACAATATGGACATAAAAATAATACAATTTGACAAATAAATGCTTAACAGTCCTGAGGTCAGACTTGTCTTCAAACCATGGTTGTAAATTATGCGACATGAATGAAGCCAGAATTACGGTCCTGTTGTTAGTGTTACTTTGCGCATATGTTTATAAGTGCAAATTACACTGAAGCTTACATTAATCATCATGCTTGCTCGTCCGCAACACTGGTTGATATATAAGTAATGCATTTACTAATCAGCCTGTTGCTACGCCCTGAAGCCGTATGAATTCAATTGACTCATTCTCTCCTCTGGTGTTACTTCTCTTTCTTTTTTCCCTTTTTTCGTGAACGGTTGTGGCATTATTATCTATCCTACTACCTATGATACAGATAAAAAAAGTGAACGCGATGTGCGCCTGTAGGTATGCCTTGAAAATAGAACTTTTCGTTGCACGGTGAATATACTCGTCTAGCAGCCACGTGATCTGCAAGGAAGTAAGAGAGCTTACAAAGGGAAGCTCAGTGTGCAGACTGTCGTGAGTGACATCGCTTGAGCTCCTCTGCTGATCATGGCTGGACGTCGACGATCGGACAGGGCGCAGCAGGGAGGAAGTGCATGGACCGGAAGTATCCAGCAGGACCTCATAGAAAAGCTTTGGGTGGCAATATTGACCTTCGACTCATCTCCCTCATCGGTTGAAGCTGCTTCGCAAGCTGCAGCTAAGAGCGAGGATTCGGAGAGTGATGATAGCAGTTTAAGTGACGATGACGACGAGGATGTTGAGTTGAGTGACGGCGATGGTGGTGTTGCTCTAGTCAACCGTTGCGACCTTTTTTCCGTGGCTGCGCGCCGGATGCAAGAAAGTGAGGAGAGTACAGCGTTACCTTCGAAAAATGATAGCGCGGGGGACGATCGCACTGAACGAAAGACACACGCGGAAACACTAATGTCGACATCACTTCAGTTACAAGTGGACGAGAAAATCGATCGGCCTCTTCCCCGCCCTATCTCTCTCAGTCTTAGAAACGTTTCTTCCAAACCGAGTAAAATTCCTCAGTTGTCCCCTTTATCACCCACCATTTCATTGGCCGCAAGTTGTAGTGGAGGGGCGACGGCAGCTGAGTCAACTGATGTTTTCAGTCAAAAAAATCTTCCAGTAACAGCAATGGCTTCCGGCAAAAAATTTACGTCTAAAATACCACTTAGTCCCTCACTGCGAAGGAAAATGTTACAACCACGGGAAAGACTGGCTTCTGACCCGACGCCGAAAAGATCGACGGTAAAAGTTTTAAGCAATGAAATAGCTACGTGTTCACGACGCGCACTAACCCCCGACCCGAAACCTTTCAAGCAACGACCACGTGGAATAAGCGTCCATAAGCCCGTAGACATGACGAGATCTACAGGAGGGAGAGATAGTGACCGTAAGATTTCTCGACCAGGTACTAACAGGAGTAACAACATTAACAAAGAAGACGGTAGTAGAATCAATTCTTCCAATTCCTCACGATACAGTTTAAAGGGAAAGCCAGAATCCGATAAGAATAGCAGAGTAAAACAAACACAAAGAGGAAGCATTTCGAATGTACAGAAAGCTGTTAAGGAAACAAAGTCTAGGGTACTAGATATTCCCAAGAGGATTATCATGGGTAATGTCAAAAAGTCTGCTCAAGAAAAGAAAATAGAAGGAAGTACCAGGCGAACTTTAGGAGTTGGCGATGGAAACGTATCGGGTACTGCTCAGGCATATGGCACAGCAAAGATGAATAAAATTGCAAATAAGGAAGAACAGACGA
>NW_028234409.1:13550287-13555287 GCF_977035675.1 Penaeus japonicus | reverse complement strand
AAACCATACTTTGAATAATACCTCATACCCCGCAGAGGATAGTATTTTATTATGGAGACAGCATATCATCTCAAAATATCATAATTTTGTTAGATCAGATTTGATTTTGTTAAATAAACCTTCAAGTGAATTCCCTGAAACACATTATCCTTTAAAAGGACGTTTTTAAGTATTTTGTTCGGGTATGTAGACGATAAATTATTTCTTGAAGTTTAGGTGATATTAAGTTTTTGGATTATTTCATTGCAAAGCACGCAGATATAAAGTTTAAGAATGAAATTGAATCCAATGGTTACCATCTTTTTTTTTTATTGATATATCTCAAAAATATTTGTTCATTCTTATTTTCTTGTAAAAAACTGCCTTATATCCACTTTATTAGACAGGACATTCAAATTATCACGGAACTAGTTAATATTTCATAAAGAATTGGTTATATTAATGACATTCATATGAAAAATAGTTTGAATGTTGCACTGTCCAGATTTTTTTTTTACTCTTGCCAGTGAATAACCTCTAAACTTCCCTTAAATATCTAATTCATATAAAGCGACCATGCTAAGGATCATACATAGGAGTCTACAAAAGATTGTAAATTCGTCAGAAACACAAACACTTTTACAATTGACAGTCAATTTATAGATAATCATAAAATTGCAATATCCTCACACATTTCTATCGTACACAATTTTTCTAGTAATAATTGCAATGCTGTTTATGTGATAAATATATATCGTAAACTGTATAAAACGCATAAAGGTTATTATTATAGGGATAAGGGATTAAAATCAGCACATTCAACAAAATCATGAATTAAAAGTCCCGATATAATAGTTCTGAAATACTTGATTCTTCTCAATCTTATTATGATATAAACATCCTAGAACGTCTCTGGGTATGGAACTTGAAAACAAACCTTAAAGAATAGTATAATCTACAATTAATAAACTTTAAAAATGTTCTACCTTCAAGTTTGAAAAGTAACCGTCATGTTTCTGTGAACATCTTAACTTTTTAGATCACTCCTAACTTAGAGACATTTTCCCCAAGAATCCTAACGAAATTGTTAGGATTGTTGGCTAGGTACTCTGACATTAAGGTGTTTCTTAATGCTCAAGATAGCTGACAGTCAGAGCATTCGTATTCCTTGAAAGAATGTTTTGGAGGAAAATTATTGGTGTTAAATCCTTTAAGAAATTTAGTTTGATCTTACAGGAATACTTTTTATGATTGATTTTGTAAGAGTCGTTCTGAAAAGGCTAACAGCGAGAAATCACAATATTAGATATCGTAAATTAATTACCGTAATCAGAATATGATGGTGTTTTACACAAGTTAATGCTAATAATATTGACAATGTTAGCTATTTATATCTATCAACCTCCCCCCCCCTCCTTGATGTTTCATATATCATTTTTTTTAGAAAGACAAACTTGTACAAGATTGTATAACAAAATTCTTGTTGTTATCTAATTAATTTATCTATAATACATCCGCAGCAATTTGTTGAGAGGATATCAAATTATATTCTTGATTAATCTAATAGTTTACCATATAAGAATAAAACGGCACAGACTATAGTTACAAAGTACAAATCCGGTAATTTCATTCCTAATTTCGTACTGTAATTCGCATTTCATAATATTGAAGGCCGTTTATTCATTGTAATATGAACTCCCTAATATACGTAAAGCCGAATTTAGGAGAGAGAAAAAAATCACACCACATCAGTTTATGCTCGATTACTATAATGATAAAGATTATTATTTATATATTAATTTTGTTATCATCATTATTATCATTATCATTATCATTATCATTATCATTATCATTATCATTATCATTATCATTATCATTATCATTATCATTATCATTATCATTATCATTATCATTATCATTACCATTACCATTACCATTACCATTACCATTACCATTACCATTACCATTACCATTACCATTACCATTACCATTACCATTACCATTACCATTACCATTACCATTACCATTACCATTACCATTATTATTAGTATTATTGTTATTATTATTATTATTATTATTATTATTGTTATTGTTATCATTATTATTATTATTATTATTATTATTATTATCATCACCATCATTATCATTAATATTATCATTATTTGCTTTAACATGATTTTTCCCTTCATTAGGCTCCGATGAGAACTTTTTTTTTTAGTATTCGTATCTATATGATGTTTATTTTATGTGCTTTATCATCCTGGGTACTAGATTTAAACAATTTACCGGCTCGTATTGAAAAGTAATTAAGTACGTTATCTTTTTTATTTTCTGTTTATTTATTTATTTTTACCTGCCGGGCTTTCCATCAGATATCGTTTGGTATTATAACTCGGTTATGAATATGTTCTATGATGTAGTTAATACACGTAATTGTAAGGGTTAACTGATAATTGAGAGAGAGAGAGAGAGAGAAGTAGATAGATAGATAGATAGATAGATAGATAGATAGATAGATAGATAGATAGATAGATAGATAGATAGATAGATAGATAGATAGATAGATAGATAGATAGATAGATAGATAGATAGATAGATAGATAGATAGATAGATAGATAGATAGAGAGAGTGAGAGAGATAGAAAGAAAGAGAGAGAGAAAAGGGGAAAGAAATAGCGGGGGCGGAACGAGATAAGACGAGAGAATAATAATCATAATAAAAAAAAACAAAAACAAGCAGAGGAATGACTGGAAAAATTGAAAAAAAGAAATGTAATGAAACAAGCAACGATACAGTAATTTACGTGTTTTTACGTGTTTTTGCTCTTTCAACATGACCTTCCTTCAGTATGGTTGGCTAAATTATAGTTTGCTCAATTCTCTTAGATCTGTTCATGTTTTGCCGTCTGGACTTTTCTCTGGAAGTCTGTTTTGCAACTTGTTGATGTTTTATTTCTTCTCTCAACTCGTTAGATACGGGACATCCTTTTTCTTTTCTTTTTTATCCCCAACACGGGCATCAGCGCCACGTGTGCGGCACTCCAGACAGGTTAAATTTTAGAGAAAGGGAGCGACACGTGACATGCCGAAGCCTTTCTCATTCTATTTCATTCACTTGTTATGATGTTATCATTCAAGTCATTTTTTTGGTTTAGTGGACTTATTTTGTGGGTTTACTAAAGTGTGAAGTCTATATGTGCCATCTGAAGGCTTTCTCAACATTGCAATCGGCTATTGTTTCATCGAGTCCATACTAGATCATTATGTACTTTGAGTAACTTTTTATGGGATGAACAAAACAATTTTTTTTTTCTTTTTTTTTTACTTTCAAAACTGATACGAAATAACTGCCCCCCCCCCCCCTTTAAAAAAAAACAAAAAAAAAAACAAAACAAAAACAAAAAAAACATGAAGAGATGGAGACGAGGAAGGCGACCTGTACTTACGGCTGCGAGTGGCGCTGATGACCACTGCAGCCACTGCACATCCTGCACCGCCGGCACTTGGGAGCCGGAGGTTAGCGTCCTGCGGTGTGCCATCGCTCTCCGATGATAGTGCATAGTAGAGACAGTGGATGGGCGCTCTCCAAGGATTTCTTTCCTGCTGGTGCCAAGAGCGAATGGTGCCATCTATGTTTGTAAACCTATAATACGGTAATTGTGATAATTTTAATGATAATATCTGTCACTGAATATAACTATTAGTCTTAGTATTATCATAAAAAAATGATAAAAAAAAATTATATGCGTCGGCACGTTTACGTCACCCGGCCTTCGGTATTATTTTTATCCAACGGGTTAAAAATACGAATATCCTGTTACAACGACAACTAAAAAGACAACAATAATTTGCAAAGCGTTGAGTCTAAATTTCCCATTTCGCTTTACCATATATGGACAATAAAGAAATAAAAAAGTTATTAATCATATCCATCTAAAATATCATCACGTAATTTAGACCTTTCTGATCTAATAATCTAATTCAACACATTTGCTTCGTTCCCGACATTTTAAGCTCCTCAGAGTTACGGAGAATTTTTGAGATTTACGTTTGTATATGAAAGCAGAATATTCATCATCATATTTTTCTTAAGATTCTTAAGCAATATTTTTCACAACACAGATTTTTTTTTTCCGTATATGCACTCCATGATTTAAAAGGCTGTTGGGTGAGATAGGAAGTGTCAGTGAGCGAAGGGAGAGGGAGAAATGGAGAGACAGATAGATAGATAGAGAGAGAGAAAGCGAGAGCTAGAGTGAGAGTGAGAGTGAGAGTGAGAGTGAGAGTGAGAGTGAGAGTGAGAGTGAGAGTGAGAGTGAGAGTGAGAGTGAGAGTGAGAGTGAGAGAGAGAGTGAGAGTGAGAGTGAGAGTGAGAGTGAGAGTGAGAGTGAGAGAGAGAGAGAGAGAGATTGGGAGTGAGAGTGAGTGTGTGTGTGTGTGTGTGTGTGTGTGTGTGTGTGTGTGTGTGTGTGTGTGTGTGTGTGTGTGTGAGAGAGAGAGAGAGAGAGAGAGAGAGAGAGAGAGAGATTGGGAGTGAGAATGAGAGTGTGTGTATGTGTGTGTGTGTGTGTGTGTATGTGTGTGTGTGTGTGTGTGTGTGTGTGTGTGTGAGAGAGAGAGAGAGAGAGAGAGAGAGAGAGAGAGAGAGATTGGGAGTGAGAGTGAGAGTGTGTGTATGTGTGTGTGTGTGTGTGTGTATGTGTGTGTGTGTGTGTGTGTGTGTGAGAGAGAGAGAGAGAGAGAGAGAGAGAGAGAGAGAGAGAGAGAGAGAGAGAGAGAGAGAGAGAGAGAGAGAGAGAGAGAGAGAGAGAGAGAGACAGAGAGAGTGAGAGAGAGAGGGAGAAAACGCTAAAGACAAACAACATAGGTAGATTGCGTATATGTGACTGAGATAAGTAAATTCGTAAAATGTGTGCGGCTCATAGCGGATAATAAGATTATAAATTACGCACATAAGCATGGCAGTCAAGTTCCAGAACACAAAGGTGCGTATTGAAAATTGCAACACCTCCTTTGTTGTT
>NW_028234409.1:13532787-13535287 GCF_977035675.1 Penaeus japonicus | reverse complement strand
TATACATTAACAATATGATATGAAAATACACACAAATTTAGTTTAGTGTCATTGCATAATTCCTCCTTTTTAATTATGGCCAGTCTGACGTTATGTGTGAACAAGTTTCGGGTCTGTTTCATCATGATAATAAAAATATATTTCAACCTATACAGTACACAGTATATGAGAACACCAATATTAAATAAAATAAAATTCTTTTTCGGTTTACATAGATCCATTTTGGCTTCAGATCTTTTGATATCTATATCAGAGACAATAACTTTACACACAGGCTTAAACATTTAATACCTAACGTGACCATCTCCAAACATATCTTTTATTTTTCATCATATTGTGTTTATTGAGAAAGAAGGAAGGATGATACAGCATTCACTTAGCGTTAGGATGAAATTAATCGGTTCAGTAGTTTTTTTTAATGACTTTTTTTGTTCCTTTTTTAGTGGTGCTTCTACTGTAGGGTTATCTTACCCTTAGTGTGTGGTGTGTGTGAAGAGGAACATCACTTTAATGAGGTTAATCCCTCACTCAAGGAAAATGGAAAATAAACGTGAAAATAGCACCCAACACAAACATATTGCGAGAATGACACAGGGATTTTCATGAACTAGTTATCTAAAAGGAGAAATGGGGAGATAAGAGAAGCTGTGTATTGCGCTCTAATATAGAACACTAAAGATCATCTTAGGTGTTCAATGGCTTCCTATTACAAGTGCAATGATCCTTTCTCATGCCACCTTTCAATAGAACATACAAGAAATATGACTTGTCAGTAAGGTTACCATTAATAAAATATCCCTACACGTCTTAAACTAGTCTAGAATCTATTCAGCACCTCCAAATCATTGAGAATTAGATTGAGGAAAAAGGCTAAAACATCAGACGATATTCACAATAAACTTCTATTTCTTTAAAATACCAAATAGCCTTACCGATTACTTTCTGTTCAGTTTCTTAATTACAAAAGTATTTGGAGGCCCTGGCATAATTAAGGAAGTCAGCTGAACCACCATCTCTAAAATACAGACATATGGTTGTCTTCACAAAATAAGACAACCATATTTCATGTTTCTAGAATACTGATCTAACCAAATAACAAAAGCATTACTTAAATGTTTGTTAAGTACATAGATTGTTTCTGTATTGCATATCGATTTAGATTAACAACGTGTGCTAAATTTTCAAAGTAGGCTACCATTTTATCTAATGCTTCATAAAAGAGGTGGGGGCACCCTTGTTCACGTTGGGGATTATTGGATTATTCTAAAGGTGTGTTAAATTACGTGTCTTTGATCCTTTAAATCTTATTGCAGATCAGGTTTTTTTTTTTTTTTTTTTTTTTTTTTTTTTTTTTTTTTTTTTTTAACTGGAAGGCGCGCCCCCTACGACGGCATAAGATCCAAGGGAGGGGGGAAAGGGGGTTATGAGCCCAAAGGGGAAATAAGAATTTCTTTCACTACATTTGGAAAGTTTTTACAATGTCTTGCTGAATCTTTTACTCAGCAATAGACTAAAAACGCCTTTTCACCTTTTACTCTTGATTCAAGAGGAATTTCCGGTCATTTGAATGAAGACGTGAGGGGGAGGTGGGCAATGAGGATGAACTACTAAAGGAAGGGGGGGGGGTAAAGAGTTTAAGAACCAGCGTTGTAGATGGTTGTTTATCTTCGAAGAAAGGGTGGGTTTGTTGCAGCTATAAGGAGAAGCAATAAAGATGAATCTGATAGCACTGTTTATAAAATATATCGGGGCATATTGCTGTTGATGTTCTTATACCTATTTACTGGTCAATTTGTGAAGAAAGAGAGAGAGAGATTGATGCAAACGAAGCATCAATTCGACATTAATATATTTTCGTTCTCTTGGAACTGGTAATTGTCGAGATGCAAGTAAACAGAAAACCTCCCAAGGGTAAGGGATTAGAAAGACCTAGTGCTTACTTAAGCAAATGAGGCCTTTGAGTTTTCCGAAAATCATCACGCTGCAACGAAATCTACCTTTCCTTTTCGAAAGTTATGCAAATTTTCAAAACAAGTTTGATAAGAATTACTACAAAATTGTATCCACACAACGAGACTCTGATCTGATACATATGACGAAAGAAAAGAAAAAAAAATGATGTAAAGTATTTTGCAAGCAAGCTTTTGAGGTTCATTCGAATATTCTTGTGCATTAGACAATTTGCATAACTGAAGGAATTTACATACCAAAGACCTTGACTGAATGCGGAACCTGGAAGGCTGGTTTCACCGAGGGTTTCAGGGTTTCCTCTAAGAATAAGGAAAGCGGAGACGACAAGGCTGTGAGGCAGCGGTGAGCCATTGATTGGCCTATTCTGCCGAGGCGCTTCCGAAGTTTTTTCTAACGAATTAGAGCATAAACTGTCTTTATCTATTTTTTATTTCATTTTTTTAAAAATTTCATTCTTTATCTATTTTTTTTTTTTTTTTTTTTTTTTAGCTACATGACATTGGTAAACCATCATTAAATGTGTTTTAGT
>NW_028234409.1:13507787-13510287 GCF_977035675.1 Penaeus japonicus | reverse complement strand
AAGGAGGAGGAATGGAAGGCGGAGGGAGGAGGAGGAGGAGAGGAGTAGAAAGGAAGGAAGAAGGAAGAGGAGGGAAGAAGAGGAGGAGGAGGAAGACGAACAGGAATGATGGATAATAATGTGTCATAATAATTTGATAATTTTGATGATAGTAATGTTGATAAACACATTAATGATGGATAATATTGATATTATTGATAATATAAAGATAATTTATAAAATATTTTAATTACTATAACAATAAAAACAATAGTAATGAAAGTGGTAATAATAATTAATAATAAAAAAAAATAAAAGAATAATACTCATAATAATGAAAAACAAAAATAATGACCATAATGATGATAAAAATACCACTCTACAAGATAAAGAAAATGATAACTAAATGCTAACCAATTACTGATAATTGCAAAGGAGCTCATTAACATTCACCCCATACCCAACATCAACATAATTACTTCCCATCCCACTTCCCCCACCTCCACCTCCCACATACACCCCCCCCCCCCCCCCCCCCCTGCCCACTCGATCACCCTCTAATAACTCATCCATCCCTAAATATAATGATAACGAAAAATGAATATTCTGAAGTATGATAACAATGATGGCACTTATTCGCGGATAATGATAGTTTTATACTAATATATCATCACAACACACATAACAACAAATAATTATAATGATGAAGACAATACAACATAATACAATTATCATGTAACCTTACAAAGATCCAGTAATCACAATACTACCTTCTGAGCTGATAATGTAATAATATCAATAATAAGGATAATAAAAGTGATTAGTAACAATAGTTAACGATAATAATAACACAGCAGAGTGCTAGGACTGCTATGAAAAAATTACCATTAGCTATACAGTAATAGGCTTAGTAATAACAAACACCATGGGGAATATGGTTATTAATGCATTAAATCTTTATTATATATATATATATATATATATATATATATATATATATATATACCATATATATACACACCCCTTACACCACAACACACACAAAACCACACACACACACCACACAAACACAACACTATATACACAACACACACACCACACTATCCAACCATACACATACTTTACCCCTCCATATATTACATATATCTATCCATATTTATATATATATATACATATTATATAATTATATAATTTATATTAATATGATAATATGATGGTGTGGGACTGAATATCAATGAAAATAATGATAATACACAAAAACATATTTATTAACAAATGGGACAACAGTTTCGAAATTCCCGACCTGGACTTTCATCTTCATCGGTTCCCAACCCCCCCCCCCCCTCGATAGGAGAAGAAACAAGGAAAGAATGGGTGAGCAAACACGTACTTACTAAGAAGGGCATGTGAGGACGTGTCACCTGCCCGGTGATCGAAGCAGTGTAGGGTCAGGTCAGGACACCGAGTCGGGCGTTATGTGATTAGGGCGGGCCAACGTCAAGGTCAAGACTGTCGGCCGCATAGTATTTCTTTTTTTTTTTCTGCAATATTATCAACACGGGAGAATGTTTTGCCATTCAGCACTCACGCGCCCTCCTGCTCGCCGAAGCTAGTTCAATTGTAGAGGCCAGTACCTCCGCTTGCCCCCTTATTGCATAACAATATTATAGGTCAATAGTAATAATGATATATTATCAGTGGTCGGTGATACGATAATGCTAAGGAAGGATACATTTAATGATAGCTCATTTTGATAACAATTACAATAAATAAAAGGAAATTCTACTACTAAAAAAACAATTACAACAAATGATACCAATAACAACAATAATAATCATGGTAAGTACGATAATGATAAGTAAATAATATTGATGATAATGTACTAAAAAAACAATAATGATAAGACAATTGAAATGATGATAACAAAAACACTTACATCATGATAATAATAATAATAATAAACAATGATCATAATAAACAATATTAACACGATTACATTATTAAATAATGTTGTTATAATACTAAAAGCAAAGATAGTAAGTATGAGCAAAAAAGAAGAATAAGGGAAGCAATAATAACGGAATTGTCATAGGCATTCTTCATTAATGATGGCTGGCGGTCCACTTAATCTGCCGATAACAGCCATCGACCGACGGCAGCGCGACCAAATTGCCATTCTCTCAGGAAACCGTGATTTCCGGGAGGAAATCGAGTTTCTACCATCTTGACGCGGATGCAACGCGGCGCGAATGTGTGCAATCTCGTTATCCGATGTAATTACACGGGTTAGCAAAGGCTGGGCCCTGTTATGAAATGGGAATTAAGGGGGGACAAAAACGTTGGGGTTTCATGCATTTGAGGAGGTTTTTGCACATGAGACACGGACACACTCTGAGGCATAGACGACGTGTGTGTGTGTGCATATTGCAATATATATATATTTTATAGATATCTAATATATTATTTATATCTATATACTATATTATTATATATAATATATATGTGTGTGTAGTGTGTGTGC
>NW_028234409.1:13385287-13387787 GCF_977035675.1 Penaeus japonicus | reverse complement strand
TATAATATATATATATATATATATATATATATAATATATATATATATATATATATATATATAATATATATAAATATAAATATATATATATATATATATATATATATATATATATATACACATATATAAATATATATATATACATATATATAAAGGTACATATATATATATATATATATATATATATATATATATATATATATTATATACATATATAAGATCTATATATATATATATATATATATATATATATATATAAAGGTACATATATATATATATATATATATATATATATATATATATATATATATATATATATATATACACATATGTATCGATATACAAGTACATGTATATATGTATATATATATATATATATATATATATATATATATATATATATATATATATATATAATATATATATATATATAAATATATATATATATATATATATATATATATATATATATATATATATATACATATACATATATATGTGTGTGTATGTATATATACATATATATGTATATATATACACATATATATCTATATATATATCTATATATATAGGGTTTGACCAGGGAACACAGACCTATAATGGGCCCTCTTACACAGATCAAAATCTGATTGAAAACAAGATCGACCTGCTGATCGGAATGTTTTCTGAACAGCAGGCGGCTTTAAATAGAGTCAAAGGGCAAGATGCGATATGTCAAGATCCGATCCCCCCAACCCCCCATCTCCCACCCATGAGCAGAATGCATACGAAACGTTTCCGTTTGCATCTCCTCCCCCTACCTCCACCCCGAGAGCAGAAACAAGCAACTGCTCCACACCCTCCAAGCCCGTACCCACGACCAGCAGTCCTTCCCACCCGATACCCTCCTCTCTCTCCCTGCCCGGACCCATTATTTGTACTCCTCCCCTCCCGTTATCCTCCCTCCCCCTGCCTACGGTCAGCCAGCCGCCTCGTGCCCTTGCTGACTCGCCGGCCCCCAACTCTGCTGAGCCATCTACGCGCCCCACCATCGACGCTCCCAGCCAGCAGACCCCCGCCCCCACAGGAGACATACCCGCCTCCCCGAAGCATGAGTCAACCACGAACTCTCTCTCCGTCCGACGGTAAACAGATATGCAAAAGAAGACCAGGCATGAAGCTTCTACACAGGTATCCCCTAAACGAAGCTCCAAAAAGAAACAAAACAAGAAGAACAAGCAAGAGCAACTCGATCCCAACCGCCACTGGGAGGAAACAGCTCAGCAGCAGGTGGAAGGAGATTCCGCCCCCCCTCCTGCCCCCCCGCCTCCAGCAGGGCACTCAATCATAATCAATAATTATGCTGAAAAAACAAAAGCCAATCAAGAAACAACCAAACAAGCACAATCCAGCCAAGACGACGATGACGACGAAGGTTATGTCAAAGTCGCACCAAGGAACAATAAAAGAAAAGCAAGAGGACAACAAACTCCAAAGCCGCTAAAAGGAGCAGACCGAGCTGACACAGTGTACCTCTATATCACCAGCTGTCATCCAAACACAAATGAAGAAGACATTGAAAATCCCCTCTGTGAACAATTTGAAAACATAACAAGTGTAAAAGCACACCGGACCAAGATGACCCATGCTTACTACATCAGTCTTACAGTGTCAGTAAGGGGAAAGAACATAAAGCGCGATAATTTCATAAACTCAGACGCTTTCCCCGCAAATGTGAAAGTGTTCTTAAACAAAAACAAGTACAAGAGCGATCAGAACGTTTGACCAGGCATCGCCGTCAGCAGTGCCTGTGACTAGATCGCACGATGTCATAAAAGTAGAACACATTAACGCACAATCTCTCCTCGGGCACTTTGACGATATTAAAATGCTAATTGAGGAGAGAAACATAGACATTCTGTGCATCAGTGAAACATGGCTCCACCAGGAAATGGTCAGTAATTTCATAACCGTTCCAAATTTCAATATCTATAGATATAGTATGTATGTATGTATGGGATAACCTGAAATCAACCTTGATGTCTCCTACAACAGTTAATAATACTGCCGTAGAAGATGTCTGGGTTACCGTACAGAGCAGCATGCTTCCTTCCAGTATTATTGGCGTTGTCTATAGGCATCCCCATGCAATTTCAGAATCTTTTAAATGCATAGAACAAGTCTCTAGAGAAGTGTCATTGAAAAATAAACCATTCTTTATCTTAGGTGATTTAAATGATGATTTGACTAAATCTAATGCTAAATTAGCTAAGACAATAAAGAAAAATAAAATACAACAAAATATAGATAAACCTACACGTATTACCGAAAACACCTCATCCTTATTAGATGTAATAATAACTAACAGGTCAGACATTATCCATCATCCGGATGTCATCCCGTGTCATATTGCTGACAATGAACTTCTCACACTCACATTAAATATAAAGAAACCAAAGCGACCACCGATAACAAAAACATTTCGTGACCTTAAGCATTATAACCTTCAATCATTCATCGAG
>NW_028234409.1:13347787-13350287 GCF_977035675.1 Penaeus japonicus | reverse complement strand
AACATGTTGAAATTGTTGTTGTAAACACATAGGCACACACACCCACATAGACAGATACACACATGCACACGTGTACAGATATATGCATATTTATAAATATTTCTTCTTATTTCTATTTCTCTTGATGTGACGTGATGTTTTTATCAGTGATATGGAAAGAAAAATAAAATGTTTGGAGGGGATTGCAGTAGTGAGAAAAACAATCTTACTTTCCCCACCGAAGCTTTTCTATCAAAATAATACCATGTTTTATTATTATTTATTTTTTTTTTTTTTTATTCACCATGTATATAATATTCTTTTCTGCTATACTCGTTTAAATAACTCCAACACGTAGGGTGAAGTGAACCCTCTACAATATTCTTTTCCAGAAAGTCTTATCACATACATTCAGAGATAGATAAATGTCTGAACGATTGATAAAATGCACATCAATGTAATACGACTCTATTCTATCATAGGTCTCCCTACCCCTTTCACACATATTAATGAATCACAATGCAAATTATGAGTTCCTTTATTTAAAAAAAAAGGGAAAACAAATGAAGAAGAAGTAAATAAATTGAAGAAAATTGAAAATACACGTTAATAAAGTAAAAGTTATCTCCCAGCCAATAGAAATAGCGAGAGAAATTCTTGCCTTTCTACAGATTCTTCGAGACCGGAAGACTGCCAAGTGTCTCATTGGGTCATCGAGAGGCTGACCTGGAAGTCCTTCAGTGACCTCGCCTGAGGAACGGACGAACTAGGAGACGTTTGCATTGGAAGGATATGACAGGGGACGGAGACGAGGGAAAGGGGACGGAAGGCAGTAAGGAAAAGATTTATTTTTGTGATATGCTGATGCTGGTTTTATTGTATGTAGTTGTGATGAAAAATAAGACGTAATAATGTTTATGATGATGATGATGGCATTGATGATGGTGGTGATGATGGTGATGATGATGATAATGATGATGATGATGATGATAATGGCAATGGTGATGATGATGATGATGATGATGGTGAGGATGATGATCATTATCACCATCATCATTATCATTATTAGTGTCACCATTATCATCATCATCATCACCATCATCAACGTACTGAATTTTCCCCTGGTTTCAGGAGTGTCCCGAAGTCCCGTAGACTATATGCCAGCTGTTCCCTTGACGTCACTCACCCACACGCTATGAACCTCCCGACTTCTCCGTCTTGAGCGAAGACGTGGCTTTGTTGTCCTCCTACACAACACTACCTTTACAATGCTTTTACTACACATACTTCAATTGCCTCAATTCCGTCTCATTTTTTCCCGACTCAATCTCCGAATACCTTTGTTTTCGTTTATTTCCTCGCTTTTCTCTAATTTTCTCCGAATGAATCTCTTCTTTCACTTTTTTTCTGCTTTCTGCATTATTTTTATTATCCTTTTATTTAATGTGCCCATTCTTATATGCGTTTCCTTGTTTTAATTTAAATTTTATATATTTCAATATAATATCAAGCACACCATTACACTCCTAATTGCACACCTCAATTGCAACACGAGGACTAAACCACCCTAAGCGCGGCAAGCTCCATGCAGTAAAAGGTCAAATCAGGGGTGTTAGAACAGAGACAAGGTCAGACTTTTGTAGTGGAGGGACTTATGGATAATTTGGATGCTTACCTGGCTGACTAGTGTTTCTCGGACTGTGGTGGTTTTACCCTCTTTATCCTCTTTATTCTCTTTATCCTCTTTATTCTCTTTATCCTCTTTATTCTCTTTATCCTCTTTATTCTCTTTACCCTCTTTATTCTCTTTATTCTCTTTATCCTCTTTATTCTCTTTATCCTCTTTATTCTCTTTATTCTCTTTATCCTCTTTATTCTCTTTATCCTCTTTATTCTCTTTATCCACTTTATTCTCTTTATCCTCTTTATTCTCTTTATTCTCTTTATCTCTTAATACTCTTTATCTCTTTAACTTTTCTCTTTATCCTTTATTCTCTTTATCCTCTCTTATCTCTTTATTCTCTTTATCCTCTTTATCTTCTTTATTCTCTTTATTCTCTTTATCCTCTTTATCCTCTTTATTCTCTTTATCCTCTTTATTCTCTTTATTCTCTTTATCCTCTTTATCCTCTTTATTCTCTTTATTCTCTTTATCCTCTTTATCCTCTTTATTCTCTTTATCCTCTTTATTCTCTTTATCCTCTTTATTCTCTTTATCCTCTTTATTCTCTTTATCCTCTTTATTCTCTTTATCCTCTTTATTCTCTTTATCCTCTTTATTCTCTTTATCCTCTTTATTCTCTTTATCCTCTTTATCTTCTTTATTCTCTTTATTCTCTTTATCCTCTTTATTCTCTTTATCCTCTTTATCTTCTTTATTCTCTTTATCCTCTTTATTCTCTTTATCCTCTTTATTCTCTTTATCCTCTTTATTCTCTTTATCCTCTTTATCTTCTTTATTCTCTTTATCCTCTTTATTCTCTTTATCCTCTTTATCTTCTTTATTCTCTTTATCCTCTTT
>NW_028234409.1:13340287-13342787 GCF_977035675.1 Penaeus japonicus | reverse complement strand
CTGAGTTTGTTGATATTTCACTTACTGCTTCAAGAATATCTTTTTCATTGAATATGAAGTCAGTGAGACATTCATCTTCGTTACTAATAATACTAAAATGTTGTGGGTCTGATATTAATTTTTCTATTCTTGGGACACTATAGACTTCTTCATATTGCAATTTGAGTAATTCAGCCATTTCCTTTGAATCAGTTACCAATGCACCATTATTCTCAAGAGGCCCAATTTCTGTTCTCCTCTTTAACCTGTTGTTTGCATAAGAGAAAAAAATATTTTGTATTCTGTTTTATAGCTTCCAAAGCTCTTTTTTCTTCGGCTGCTTTTTGGTTACTTATAGACAGTTTTAATTTATCTTCCAATAGCCTTATCTCTGCTTTGATCCTTTCTCTCTTGATCTGATCTGTTGTTTTTTTTAAATTTGTTAACCTTATTTTTTTTTTCTTAACATGATCCTTCGATCTCTTGGTATAATATTCTTGTTTCTGTTGTTTTGGGGGGACACAAACATTCTACAAACATCTTTAAATGCATTATAAAGCTTCTCTAGTATATCATTTGGTGTTAAGAGGACGTCAGTATCTTTCAGTGACTTTTCTAGTGTTGCATTAATTTTTTTCCAATCTATTTGATTATGGCTAAAGTTTAAAGATCTGAAACTCTTTTCTGCTTCGGCTATCTGTTTTTTTTACTATTTTTCTGATTATTTAACTTATTCATTGTGATTTCAATTATTTTGTGGTCCAATTGGGCTGTATAAGTTGATATGTTGTGTACATCTTCCCCTATACTGATGAAAACAAGGTCCAGAATATTTTCTTCCCTTGTTGGAATATTGATGATTTGGTTAAGGAAAAATTTTTCTTCAAAATCTAAAAGCATTCTCGCTTGTTTTTCATCTTTAGTGGCATTTGCTCCTATCTGTATTTCTTTGTTTCCCAATCGATTTTTGGGGAAATAAAAATCGCCAAGTATAATAATAGCTTCAATTTCCCTTGTATTGACAATGCAATTACTAATAATGCCTAGTGATTCATTGAAAGATGTTTCTGTTGTTCCAGGAGGTCTGTATAAAATAATGTATAGCTCTTTTGTATATTATGTCGATACCCCTAGTATTTCTACTGTATTATTAGAGTATTCTATTACAGTATCCATTCTAGTTGCTAAATCTTTCCTGATATAAAGAGCTGCTCCTCCTCTGCTTCTCTTATTTCTATCTTTCCTTATTAACTCATAGTTATCAATTTTAATTTCTTCTTTTTTTATGTCTTCATTCAGATGAGTTTCTGTAAGAGCTATCATTGAATAATTGTTGATCTTTGCCATATCCTCTAGATATGTAAGTTTTGTATGGTTACTTTTTGGATATAATCCCTGTATATTTAGCAATATGAGAGTCTCAAATAAATTATTTATTTGCGTGTCTACATTATCTACTGTTGTTAGATAGTTGATGTCGTTTCCCCCTACTTTGGGGGAGCTGGACCTTCACCCGGTGTAGCGGTGGGCGTTTCATTACCTGCCTTTGTTCGATTAGGTATGCTTCGCAGGAATTAATGTCCTTGTCTGTTGCTGGTGATATACCAGTGTTTTCCTGCTCCGTCTTTTTCTCTGTTTTCTCTTAGTTTATTTATCAATGTTTTTTGACTTTGCCTTTTTTCATAGCTCAAGTCCGGTGGTATCCATGCTTCTTTATATTCATCAATTTCCTTTAGTTTCATATTCTTTCCAATTGGTTTCCATTTCTGTTTTTCATTTTCTAATTTGACCTTAATTGGCCTTGGTCTCAAAGCCTCCTTTAAATATTTGCCCTCTCTAAAGGCACTCTCAACTTTGATAATTTCATTGAGGCTCAATTTTATGATATCATTAATCATTTTCATATAATTTGTTTTCCTAATTCCAGGATCATTTTCTTCTTTTTCTTCTAGATTGTATATAAAGAGCCTATTTGCTCTGAATGTATCTTCATTTTTCTTCTCTGACTTTTCTTTTGTAGGTTGTTTTGGTTGCTTCTTTTTGTCGCCTACAACCTTCCAGTCAGCCTCATCATCTTTTTTTGGTTGTTCAGTGTCTGAAATATCATTGTCTAGAATATTCTTGGCCTGCTTATCCAATTTTTGCCTTACAATTTCAGAAAATAGTTTTTTTTCCTTCTTCCTGATTTACTTTACTTTGCTCACCTCTTGGATTTTCTTGTTTCTTCTTTGGCTTTACTTTTACATTTTTAGTGTCTTGTACAGCCTTTTCTGTTTCCAATTCAGCAGCCTGAGTTACCTTTTTTTTCTTTAGGTTTTTCTTTTTGCTCTTGTTTTAATTCATGAATTTCATCTTTCAATATTTTTATCTCCCTCAAACATTGAATCTTTAAGTCCTTTAATTCTTCATACATTTTCTGAATTATGTTTTCTAGTGGACATGCCCCTTCACACTTTTTGGGTGTGCTGATTTTTTGGTCACCATTATGGCTCATTTCCTCTTTTTCCAGAATATCTGATAC
>NW_028234409.1:13310287-13312787 GCF_977035675.1 Penaeus japonicus | reverse complement strand
TTGACACACTTCGAACACATACTAAGGGACCTAACTGAAATTAGAGAAGTTGATGTAATATACCTAGACTTTGCAAAAACTTTTGCCAAAGTAGATCACGGCATTCTGCTAAATAAGATTAAAGACCTTGGAATCGGTGGGAAAGTTGGAAGATGGATTTACAACTTCCTAATAAATCGTAAATAAAAAGAACAAATTAATGGGTTTTACTCGAAAGAAACGACTAGTATGAGTGGGGTGCCACAAGGGTCCATTCTTGGGCCCTTGTTATTCCTTATTATGATAAGTGACATTGATAATGGTGTGAAATACTCGAGAGTAACATCATTTACAGATGATACAAGAATAAGTACACTCATAGATATACTAGATAATGAAAACAAACTTAACGAGGATTTACATACCATATGTATGTGGGCATATGATAATAATATGAAATTCAATGCAGATAAATTTGAAATCATAAGATATAGTCCAACTGGAAATTTAAGAGCAAGATCATATTTTGTAGAAGAGACTAAGGAGAAATAAAATAGTAAAAGATCTAGGACTCTGTGTGAATAATGACATGAGTTTCAGTCACCATATAGAGAAATTGTCAACAAAGGAAAAGTTATGATTAGATGGGTCATGAGGACTTTTAACACAAGAGACCCAGAACACTTCTTACCACTATGGAAAACATTAGTAACCCCAAGATTAGAATACCAGTGCCAAGTATGGAGGCCAAATCTTACAAGAGATAAATTGTTGATAGAACAAGTCCAAAGAATCTGTACACGCAAGTTAGATAATATGATGGGTCTAAACTATTAGGAAAGACTAAAAAAAACTAAGACTGTACTCACTACAAGGGCGGAGAGAGAGAGATACTTCATTGTATATGTGTGGAAAATTATTGAAAACTTAACACCAAACCCAAGACCTGTTGAAGGAGGGGGAATTAAGGTAAGACATTCCCTAAGGCAGGGAAGGACATGGAATCATACTGGGATATGTGCACAAGCATTCCTGTTTAGAAAAAAAACAAAAATAAAGTTTCCTAATAAACAGACCTAAATTGTTTAATAGCATACCGAAGTATATAATAGAAGTGTTTAAAGGGAAACCAGATAAATGGCTACATTTAGTACCAGATGAACCACCAACGTGTGGTAGTGAAAGAACGAGGGCTGAATCAAATTCCATCCCTCATCAAATTCAGTTCCTTGCAACTGACAAAAACGGGCGGTCCCCCAGGATGGCCCTGGCATGAGCCGCACATAAGGCCCATGCTGTAACTACCAAAAAAAAAAAAGAAAAAAAAGAAAAAAAAAAATTATATATATATATATATATATATATATATATATATATATATATATATATATATATGTATATATATGTATATATATATATATATATTTATACACATGTATATATATACACACATATGTATATATATGTATATATATACACATATGTATATATATATATATATATATATATATATATATATATATATATATGTATATATATACATATGTGTATATATATGTATATATATACACATATGTATATATATACATATATATATATATAATGTTTATGTATCTATATGTACAGTATATATATATATATATATATATATATATATATATATATATATATGAATATATATATATATATATAATATATATATGTATATATATATATATATATATATATATATATATATATATATATATATATATATATATACACACACACAAGTAAGATATATCGGATATTCCGTTTGTACTTGTCCCTTTTTTCTCTCAATTACTAGTAAAGCTATCGGAAGTGTGAGACTGGAATGACATTTTTCTTGATACAAGTCCATATTCATGCATCGTTGCTAATGAGTAAGGGGGGAGGGGTCGTGGAGGTTTAGAGTCTGTTTTGACAAAATTATCCCGTGTTGTTAAGTCTGAATAGAAGGAAAAGAAGAAAGATTGAACATATTCTGGCAAACTTTTTATCATTATTTTTTTTGGTGGGTTTCACTCTTTCTTTTTTAGTTATCGTTTTTTTTTTCTTCTTCTGTATCTTGTTGGAAGTTTCGTAATTTTCTGCGCTGGTGCTGTCGCGTAACCGCAATACACTATTAAAGTTTTTGGTGCTTGCTGAACTCGAGGTCCAACTACGGCTATACGGCGAGGGTTTGCTGTAGTTACGGAGAGGCGCATTCAACTACTGTTACGGTTCGGATACGTTGGTACCTTCATGAGATTGCCTTTAACGTCTTCTTTTGCTGGGGTTTTCGATGTAGAGTCATATGGAGGGAAGTATGCTTCTCTTATCTCTGTCCACTTTACGGAGACATCATTATTTTAAAGCGCATTGATGAAGCAGGGTCCCTCTCTCTCTCTCTTTCTCTCTCTCTCTTTCTCATTCTCTCTCTCTTTCCCCCTCTCGTTCCCTCGTTCTTTCCTCTCTCCTCTCTCTCTCTCTCTCTCTCTCTCTCTCTCTCTCACTTTCT
>NW_028234409.1:13280287-13287787 GCF_977035675.1 Penaeus japonicus | reverse complement strand
TTGGGTTCCCATTGTTTATACAGAACCCTCTGAGGCTCACACTTCAGGGAACGAAAGAAAATGCTCAGTAGAATGGCAGCATTTTGACTCTTGGAATAGTTTCTCCAGTCTTGCCATAGGGGAGAGGGCTGTCAATGGCATGGGGAGGTATTTAATAGGCTTTATATCTACAAAAAATGTGAGCAGTTTATGCCTGAAAACTGGTGTGCTGTAGATTAAAAGTGACAACTTCATGAAACCAGTCGTGCATATTTACATTGGTTACTCGTTCAAATGAGACATTAAAACATTTCAGTCGAATCTAAACTGCAAAATAAAGTGTAAGACACTAAAGCGACTGTACACTATCGAATATTCCACAGTCTAAAATGTAAGTGAAAGAAAACGACGCATCGTGAAAGGGTCTTAGAATCCTTAATATAAAAGAGATTGTAATGCTAATCTATATGATATTCCGTATGATTACATCAAGCAGCCATGAATGCTCGAGAGACTATGTGTTCTAGAATGAAATTGGGAACCCAACGTATATCCATATGTGCGGTGTTACTTTGCTTCCGTTAAGATATTTTCATCTCTTTAAAGACAGGGTTACTAAACAAACATTCTAAAGAGCCTGCACACTTTTGAATAACCCGCCGACTAAAATATAATTTTTCTGTTGTGTCAGCGGATGCTCTTCACGGCAAACATAGCAAAAGTACACCACATTTAACGCTACAATAGCTGCCCCCGGAAAGAATAAAAACTGTTGAAAAAATAGTTTGTTTTATTTGCAGCGCGGTACGAGTGTCGGATGTAATTTTTCCTTTAATATTTTATTTTAAAAGTTGAATGACACGTAAAGCCCTGGGATTTGAAATATAAATATTATTTTTGAAAGTTTTTTTTTCCCTCAATCCCTCCCATCCATCCTGTTTTTATCACCTCTACTCCCTTCCTACCCCCCCCCCTCTACCCACCCTACTCTTTTCTCTTATTTATTAATATGTCTATCTATCGATTCATCTATTTCCCCATCTATCTTTCTATTTCATGAATTATTTCTCTCTCTGTCTCTCTTTGCATACTTATGAGAAAATGTTGGTTGAAACTTCAGTGAAATTATATATTCGACACCTTTATGAGAAATATTAACAGACTATTGTGATTTTGAATAATTTAATTATTTGAAAAATAGGTAAAGAGGAACGGAGGTTTTGATATTTTTTTCCCGAAGAGCTTACATATTGTATATTCATTGTCATAAAAAAACAATATGTCATAAAAAATAGATTCAATTTCCGACGAGGACAGCTACACGGACTGAGGCCAGTGATAGGCCTACTCCATCAGCAGTTGGAAATCCACTGAGTCAGAACGTGCGTGTACCCCTCTGTGAGTGTGTCTGTGTGAATATATATTTGTATATATATATATGCATATATATATATATATATATAATATATATATATATATATATTATATATATATATATATATATATATATATATATATATATATATATATATATACACATACACATATATATATACACACCATATATATAGATATACATATATCATACCCACATCCGTAAATACATATCTAGATATAAACACGTTCTGAGTTCTGGGGATTCCAACGGGTCCGTCGTTGTTCCGTCCGTGTTACTCGTCGGAGAATTGTCCTTCGTGTCTGCGATGCAAACTAATCACTGTCAATGTCATCGCCAGAGGACAGATCAAAGAAACGTTTACGTGGAGGAAGGCGGGGACCACCGGGACGAACTCGGGCTCGCCCACGCTGTCCCACGAAGAGTTGTTCCTTCGTCTCCGCTGCACAAATAACTGAACAGCAGTGTCTTCGCCAGAGGACAGATCAAAGAAACGTCTATGTGGAGGAAGGCGGGGTTTTGAAGACTAATGTGCGGTGTGGCGTGAGTCGATATGCTGCTTAAAATAAAAAAAATGTTTCAAAAATATATTTTTTTACATGATTAGGGCATTTTTAATCATCATTGAAGTTATCGCTATAATCCAAAATGTACCACGCTAATAACATAAAATAAGCACAGATCCCCTGAGAAATATGTTTATACCCACGTTTGATAGCGCAAAAAAAATAAAAATAATAATAAAATGATAATAATAAAAAAATAGGCCGCATGAGGAATAGCGCATGTATAAATGAACCCAGTGCGCTCCTGCGTCAATGGGTTAATTAAAGCAAGCATTATACCCAAAAGCTAAGGTATTTCAGCTCTTCAAACGCTCTAATGTGAACAACGTAACAGACTTGCCCTCTTGACATTCTGGGTATTCCCCGGAGGAAAACATTAATGGCGAGTTTGACTAACGCTGTCAGGATAAAGAGCGTAGTTGCATTCTGCATGAACCCTGGCTGATCTGGTCCTAGCCTTGGGAGAGCACGTTTGTCCTCTCCCAGACAGGACAAACATGAACGCGAACACGGGGATTCCTCTCGAGAATGCATGTCTCGGTTCGGAACGATCGTCTTGCTCTTGCTAGGAATTCCAATTATTTCTCTTTTGTTCTTCCTTTAGAAAGACTCAGCAATATGAAAATGTTCTATAGTATTAGACTTGCATATGAATGCGCGCGCGTGTGTGTGTATGCGTGTGTGTGTGCGTGTGTGTGTGTGTGTGTGTGTGTGAAAGCGCGAGAGTGAGAGGGAGCGAGAGTGTGTGTGCTTCCGAGTGTATGCGGGAGGGTTTTGTTTCCTTTTGATTTTGGACATGTGATGTGTTTTTATATATAAGTGAATTCTTGTAATATGATTTTTTTTTTTTCCATTTCACTTGGTTTTATTCATGTTTTAGTATTTTACCGATTTCAGTAACACAACGACGATATTGCAATGCTTTTATTCATATATTTATCATTATTTTTATCATTATCATTATATATATATAAATATATATGTATATATATATATATATATATATATATATATATATATATATATATATATATATATATATATATATATATATATATGCAGACACACATATATCATCATACACGTGTGTGTGTGTGTGTGTGTGTGTGTGTGTGTGTGTGTGTGTGTGTGTGTGTGTGTGTGTGTGTGTGTGTGTGTGTGTGTGTGTGTGTTTCTGCGTTTCCTTTTGTGTGTATATTTAATGCAACGTATATGTAATAATATATCCATCACACACCGAGGCGACAGCGAACGTGCTACCATTGCTTTCTTCACTCCTGTTAAGTTTCATGCGGTATCGACTTCCTTTTGTATAAGCCTTACTCCTCCAGCTGAAAGGCGAGATGGGAAAAGAGAAAGGAGAGGAGAGGGAGAGAAGGGGAGGAGAGCCGGGCATTGAAGAAGCCTTGCATGGAGAGAGCAGGAAAGGGGAAGGAATGAGATTCAATATCTACAAGCAAGACAAATGCATATTGGTGTTGTCGGGCGCTGAAAGGAGGACAGCGAGCGGTCAGAGGAATGATACAAAGGGTAAGAGGAAACCGAAATGGAGTTGAAGAAAGCGGAATGTTAGCGCGATATTTATGGTATTAATAGTAATAGGGATAATTATAGTATTGTTAATGGTTATTATATTAATAAGGATCATATTAAAGGTAATGATAATAACTATGATGATAATGATAATAATAATGATATTGATGATAATGATTACTAATTGATAATGGTAATAATATAATTGTAACCAATAAAAAAAAAACATATATCATAATAATAATAATCATGATAATGATAATGACAGTAATAAGGATTACGGCAATAATAATGATATTAACACCCTTACCGTAATGGTAATGATCGTGATATGATGTTGATAATAATGATTATAATAATAATAGTAAGGAAAAAAATGACAATAACAACAGTAATGTTAATGACGATAATGATGAAAATAAATTTATATATATATATTTTTATAAAAAAACATATGATGAGATAAAAATATAAGAAATAGGGAAGAAAGTCCAATTTCATAATCTTCATCGCAAAACCAGTTTGCCGGATTCCAAGGAAGGGAAATGCAAGACTTTACATAATGGCTAGCTTCTAGTACTGGCTATTACAGTAAGAATGTATATTTAATACTACATATATCACTGCAAGTTACGTGTTTGCCCTCAGGAGAGACTTTTAAAGTGCGATTGGAATATTTAATGGCGGAATAAGCCATCTTGACATATTGCTCAAATATATAAAAAACTGTCTTAGGAAATATCGAATGCTCAGTCTCTCTGTCTCTGTCTCTGTTTCTCTCTCTCTCTCTCTCTCTCCCTGTCTGCCAATATATTCATCCATGTCAAGTTCTCTCTCATCATACGAAATATAAAATATTTTTTCGCTGCTCTTTCTCTCTCTTCTTCTTCTTTTTCTCAGTTTGTTTCATGTCTCATAGGAACATTTTTGCTTCAAGGTAAATAACAATATAATAAAAGGACTTCCCTTTGTAGAAATGAAAGAATGATAATGAACTTAAGAATTTGAAATACCTTTCATAGGTCGCAATATGCCACGTCTGCTCCAATAGTTTTTGCTCAGCAATGTTCACGTAACTTTATGTGTGTGTTTGAGTATATTTATTAGTATTCATATCTACATCTATCTATTTATATATATATGTATATATATACATACATACATACATACATATATATATATATGTATGTATATATATATATATATATATATATATATATATATATATATATATATATATATATATATATGTATATATATACATTTATATATATATATATATATATATATACATATATATATATATATCTATCTATATATATATATATATATATATATATATATATATATATATATATATATATATATATATTTATTTATATATTTATATATATATATATATATATATATATATATATATATATATATATATATATATATATATATATATATATATATATATATATATATATATATATATATATATATATGTGTATATATACATACATATATATATATATATATATATATATATATATATATATATATATATATATATATAGATACATATATATGTGTGTGTATATATATATATGTGTACATATATATATATATATATATATATATATATATATATATATATATATGTATATATATACATATATGTATATATATATACATATATATATATATTTTTTTTTCTCTCTATTTTTTATAATGATACGAAGAATTATCAAACTTATTTTGATAAAGATGATGCTGGTATTGATGATAGCAAAAATAGATAAAGATGATGATAATGATGAAATTATTTGTAATAACTTCAATATTAACGACGCTTGTTTTTTTTCTGTTTCCCGATGTAAACATATATTTGCGTCTTACATTCTTTCTCTCTCTCTTTCTTTCTCTCCCGCTCTCCCTGAGATGTACTTCAAGTGCCACTTGAGGACAGGCTGTTTCGCACGTGGTTACCACCCGGCGCCCTGCTTCATGCCCACGTGGAGGAAGCAAAAAGCCGACCAGAAGTTTATTTACAGCCGACTTGGGAAGTCAGGGTATAAAGTGTTGACTTGGCTTGGCTTCACTCATTCCTTTTTTTTATGTACTCTAGCCACACACACAGATGGCAGTCATCAGGCACCGAGTAAACACTGTCGTTCCCAAGGTGATCACAGGTGAAGCAGACTTACTTGTTGAAATACCGCAAGCGAGAAATGACTATAGCAACTCACCTGTCCAATCAAGCCAAGTGAGTTACCTTAACAGCAGCTCACCTGCTGACCACGCCAAAGGAGTCACCACTATAGCAAACAAGCTGTCTTGGTCAATCGAGGTGAAACTTGATTGCTTTCCCAGGCCATGCCTCTTCTAGGGGCTTCACAAACACAACACTTACACCACAACAACGTTACTCAACCTCACTGCTTCAGGGAGTATTATTTGCTTACCTCGGTGAGCAAATAAACTCTTTGATAGTCTTTTGGTACCCTTTCCCTCTCTCACCTTTTTTTCTTCACACTTTTCCATCTTCGTTCATGGATCTCACCTTCCCAAAGATGATTCGTCTGGAGGTGGAGTAGTAGGTACTCTTAACCTCACTTCGGTGTGTTTGTTGGGCGGCCTCCATTCAAAGGAGAGACCCACGAGCCCTCGGTGGGCTCGAGGGGGGGGGGGGTGAGGTGCATGAACTATGGACCCACTGGCACTCTCTACCACTCTAGCGATAGGGATAGGTTCCCCTCTGGGGCATCCTTGAGGCGTTCCAGTGATCCATCCTACGTCCTCCCAGCTGCAAGGAGTGCAGGGAGGGGGGGAGGTTGTAATCCGGGAGCACTTTATCAAGGATTAGGCAGGCCATTTTATTGTGTATTCAATTAACAAAGCCTGCATTTAGACATGCCAAAAGTCCGTAAGAAATCAGTCGGGGCACCGTCCTCTGAAAGGAGGAAAGAGCTATTAAAGACACTAAGATCGTCAAACTTGTCCCCACCAACGACGGATATGTAAGCATAACAGACATGGACCTCTGCACCAACATTTTTGAAGATGACACTCAAAAGGCTCTCACCGCTGCTGAATCCCCCCTACTCTTTCCTCCTGAGAGAAAAGTGAGCCTGGGACATATGCCGAGGAGGTAACGAAAGGTCCAAGAGCAGCTAACCTACCCGAGGTCGACGTTCCAAACGATGCCCGAGGCGATTTTTCAAGTTGTCTCCCTACTGTTCAACAAGAAGAAAGGCAACTGCCAGTCCGCCCTAAAGCAATGAGACGTCCTTTCATCTTGACAGATAGCACTTTAAGTGAGAAATCGCATATTCGAGCCCTAGAGACTGCCATATCCAGTACGGACACAGAGACAGCCGATCAGGAGAAGGAACTTGAGATCAACCTCCCAGTTTCTAAACCAACAACTTTGTCGAAATATAAAGGGAAACAGAAACCAGTCACCAAACTACTTTACGGTGGTATCCCAGCAGATGCAAAGAACCTAAGTCTCCAAATCTATGCACACGACCCTTCAAAATACATAAATCACGACAAAATTATGATTGGCAAAGAAATTAAAACTGGTAACCTAAAATGTTCCTTCAGCCACTGCAATTTCATCAATCGTGAGGAAAAAATATTAAGACACTTGGAATCAGGCTCCATAAAAGTGAACGGAAGGATAATAATGGCCAGACACAAACTAAAATATTAGGAACGAGTACTGCATGACCATACACCCTCCGTCTAAAACAGCAAAATGAAAACCCTTAAGATCCTCCTACATAACGTCCTACACTGGTACACCAGAATGCAAGAACTAAACAACACCTATGCATCTCATAACACTGACATCATACAACTAAACAGTCATGGACAACCAGATAGTGACAGAATAAAAATCCACCAATACAATGTTTACCAAAGGAACAAGACAGGTGAGATAGCAGACGGGGTAGCACTAGCTATGAAGCGCAAGCTAAAACATCGTATTATGGACGACTTCGACTACGAGTTGAGGTCGAAACAACAAAAGGC
>NW_028234409.1:13272787-13275287 GCF_977035675.1 Penaeus japonicus | reverse complement strand
CTCCCTCTCTCTCTCTCTCTTGCATGCAGATGAATCATATCCCTCGCCCTGTCTTGCAGCACCATCGAAGGCCTCTCCCACACTCCGCCCACCCTCCCCATCATGAAGGACAGGCAGGCCCCACCAACTATACGCCACGTACAGATGGGTTAGGTTGGTAGCGTGAGACCCCCTGGGAGATCATTTGATCACATTGTATTGACCCGGTGGGAGTGGGGGACAGTTGGATTTAGGATCATGAGAGAGGGAGGAGGGGCGATGGGAAAAGATAGGTAGAGAGAGAGAGAGAGAGAGAGAGAGAGAGAGAGAGAGAGAGAGAGAGAGAGAGAGAGAGAGAGAGAGAGAGAGAGAGAGAGATTGGTGAGGGTTGAAAGAGAGAGGAGGGGGAAGACAGACAGACAGAGAGAGAGAAAGAGAGAGAAAGGGGGGGGGGGAGAAAAAAAGATAGATAGATAGAGAGAAAGAGAGATTGAGAGAGAGAAAGAGAGAAAGAGAGAGAGAGAGAGAGAGAGAGAGAGAGAGAGAGAGAGAGAGAGAGAGAGAGAGAGAGAGAGAGAGAGAGAGAGAGAGAGAGAGAAGGGGGAGGGGTAGGTCATGGGAAAAGAAGAATAAAAAGAGAAAGAGGAAGTAAATGAGAGAGAGAGAAAGAGAGATTGGAGAAGGAGATATCATCACATCATCATCATTTTCATCATCCTCATTATCATCATTATCATGATCAGCATCAGCATCAGCATCAATCATTATTATCATTAATATTATTATTACTATTCATCATTTCTTATTGTTCCATTATCATTATCATTATTATCATTATCCTCACTACGATTATTAGAACCCATTATTATCACTGATATCAATTTAGCTATTATCATCAAGTACTGTAGTTACTACTGCTGTTATTATTAGTAGTAATATCTACTACTACTACTATAGAGTTGATATTATAATTATTATGAAAAACATATATTGAAATCATGCGACATAGATGATGAAACTATCTTTCAGGATAAGAAACAGATTATTCTCGTCCCTGGGGTAAAATGCTTATTGCATGCAACATAAAACTAAACGTCAATTTCAATATTGTAGTGATTTATAAGAAGAATTATTCTAAGCCTTATATTAATTGCAACAATAATGTAAATACAAGCATGTAGGAATAAAAAGCTGTAATCATGTCGTGTTCTATATATTTCATGAAAAAAAGAGAAAAAAAGGAAAAAAAAGGAAAAGAAAATGAGAATATATATATTCATATATATAAATGCATGTATGGATGGTCTAGATTTTGCAAGAAACACTCCATTAAACATCTTAATCAATGTTGATACCACTATAACGCTGACAGTGATAGGATGAACTATGTTAAAAAGAAAAACTCAATTCTCATGTGAAACGACATTTATATCATCTCCCTGCATAATAATAGAACCAGTCAACATAAAATATTCATATTCGGGTTTATATCTCTGTTCATTGTATAAAAAATATTATCATCTAGAATGTTTAAGATTCATATAACCTTTTCTAAATCCAAATTTATGGTCAGAATTATTTTTGGCCAAGCCTCCCATTCTCCTTTGGACCAGTAATTACTTCTTCAAGAAAGGTGACAAAGTACCTCATCGGTGAATAATTTCCATATTCAGAATGCTTTTCTAGATCATTATACGAACATGATTTTTAGATTAATGTATAATCTAAATTAAAGTATTGTATCAACAATGACAAACCTAACAATATTCTTACCGAAGACCTTGATAATGCACATAACGACAGAAGAAAACTTTCCCGTTACTTGAAACCCGTAGACGAGAATTTCTAAAATACCTGACGATCGTAAACTTTGGCTCGTCGGGAAGCGGTGATCCTCCGACTCATTACAACCCCTCACCTCTCTATTTCTATCCATGTTCCGCCATCAGAAAATACCCCGGCTTATGGAAACGCTTCAGGAATGAAATTACAGTTTGCTGAATATAGGACACCCTCTGGGTTGAACAAACGTTGGCATGTTTAAGCATAACGCACATGTTTGTGGGACGAGGCGAGTAAAAGTAGAGCTTGCTCGGTTTGTATACTTATGAAAGAAAGGTCAATAATGGCAGAGAAAGTGAGAGAAAGAGTCCCTCGGAAAATCGTTGTGTTCTGATTGTACTCGCAACGGGAAGGCTTTTCACGCGAAGAACGTCGGCATTGTCGGAAGATAACAATGCCGCTTCCTTGAAATGGCTGAGCATGTAAACACACACCAGGAAAAATAGTAGAGTAAGAGGTAACAACTAAAGGCAGAAACATCAACGAACAAAAGAGAGAGAGAGAGAGAGAAAAAAAAAAGACGAGCTGAAGGAAACAAGCAGAGAAATTTCCAGGGAAAGGTTTCTCAGCTCACGTACTTCCATCATATTTCTTTTTTGGTAAATTTGATGTTCAACTTCTCACAACAGATAGTTTCACAGGCACGAATGACAAACATTAAAAAGGAAATAAATTGAAC
>NW_028234409.1:13247787-13252787 GCF_977035675.1 Penaeus japonicus | reverse complement strand
CAATATCATTATCATTATAACAAATACTGCTATCATTAGTATTTTCATTATGACTGTCACCATTATTATTAATATTTTTTGCCGTTGTTATCATCGTTAATGTTGTCATTAAAATTATCATTATCATCATTATCACAGTGCAATTGTTATCATTATCATCCTTATTATTATTGTTACTATCATTTTCATATATACATATGTATATATGTATATACATACACACATACATACATACATATATATATTTATATATTATCTATATATATATATAAATATATATATAATATACATACATATATATATATATATCATATATATTTATATTAATATATATATTTACATGTATATATAATATATATATATATATATATATATATTTATATATATATATATATATATATATCTATACATGTATATATATAATATTATATATATTTATATATATATATATATAATAATTTATTATATATATTATATATCTATATATATATATATATGTGTGTGATGTGTGTGTGTGTGTGGTTGTGTGTGTGTGTGTGTTTATGTGTATACACACACTCACATACATACTTACATATAATATTATATATATATTATATAATATATATATATATATATATATATTATATATGTGTGTGTGTGTGTGTGTGTGTGTGTGTGTGTGTGTGTGTAGTGTGTTGTGTGAGTGTGTGTGTGTGTGTGTTTGTGTGTGTTGTTGTGTGTGTGTGTTTGTCTGTATGTTTGTGTGTGTGCTGTGTGTGTGGTGTGGTTGTGTGTGTTCACATACCACAAAACACACACACACACACACTTATGTGTAGATATGTATAAATATATTATATATATTATATATATATATATATATATATATATATTATACATATTTATATATATATATATATATATATATTATATTAATATATATATATATATATGTATATATATATACTGTGTGTGTGAGTGTGTGTGTGTGTGTATGCATATAGATATACTACAATATATATTTATTTATATATATATATATATATATATATATTATATATTTATATATATGTGTGTGTGTGTATATACATATATATATTATATAGATATATATATAAATATATATATATATTACCATATTTATAATATCTACCACATAATGTGTGTGTGTGGTGTGTTTTGGTATGTGTACACCACACACACACCCACACACAAACACACACATACACACAAACGCAGACACACTCCCACACACACACAGACACACACACAACACACACACCACAACACACATATATATTAATATATATATATATATATATATATATATATATATTATGTATATATATATATATAATATGTATATATATATAATATAATACTATATATACTATATATTATATATATATATATGTATAATGTATACATTAATATAAATATATATATATTTATATATTATATATATATATATATATATATATATATATATATATATATATATATGCTTCACATGAGTGCAGTACTAAACCAACCAGACCACATGCCCCATAGAATTTAACTTTCTACTCATACTTGAGTAATGATATAGAAGTTTAACAGAAAATTCTCGTGGTTCAGAAATTCAACTACAAAGTTAGATAACCTAAAGTCAAGGAGTTATGTTATATATAAACACACTTATATAATTATTTGAAGAAGAGGAAGCAGTTGAGTCTTATATCCTTAGAATCATAATTATATTCATAATGGACAAAGTGATGATAAATGATAGTAGCATTGATAGTAATAATAAAGATGATAATAATGATGATAATGATGATTGTGATGTTGATGCTTACGCTATGTTGAAAGGATGATGTTAATGATGATGCTAAACAATGACACGATGATCACAATGATAATAGTGATAATGATATAATAGTGATGATGTTAATGATGCTAACCAATAACAATGATGATTATAATAACAATAATGGCTCAACCAATAACACTAATGATAAATTATGATAACAATGATGTTAACAATAACAATGATGATTATAATAATAATAAAGATAAAGATAATAATAATGATAATAATGATATCAATAACAACAATAATGATGATAAATAATACTATCTCCATTACTAATACAACTAGTAATGATAATAATAATGATAACGATGACGGCAACAACAAACAACACCAACAGTTTAGAAAGCGGAGGAACGAAGGAAAAAGAAAGCGTTACCAAATTCGACTCTTATCTCGCCGGCCCCGTCGCTGAGATGGGCGTTTTTGTCTTGGCTGGCTTGTGACGTCCTTATTACCCGAAACTTTGGGCATTATTCCACCTAGGGCGTATTCAGGATTTTCCTGACTGACTCCTTGCGTCTATGAAATGAAAAGGAAAGTGGAAAAAGAGGAAGAACAGAAAGGATATAGTTATCATGGTCCCCAAACTTTCTTCAATTTCTACTCAAATACCATTTAAGATTCCCTTTCTGTGTGTGTGTGAGTTTCGACATTATTTTAGAAGAAAGAAAAAAATCTAAAAGGGAAAAAGGGGAGGAGAAATATATACATATCTATCTCACTGCCGATTCAAAATATTTCATAAAAGAGTGTTTTTTTTTTCTCTCTTTTATGCGAGGCTGACAATAGAAAACGGATTTTTTTTCCCATTTTCTTTTCTTTTCGTTCTATTTTTAGCGAGCGTAAAGTTCAGGAAAAAAAAGGAAAAAAAAAAGAAAAATGTCGGAAAGGCGATTATCAGTCGATAAAGTCTCTTTGATTTTTGTACTTACTTAGATAGCTGCGGGTATGAATTTCTAGTATACAATACTGTTAAAATACCATGGAACGTGCTGGTAAATGTGTTCTGTAGGTATCTAGTTGGTGATATATTTACACACTCTACTGTACTTGTGGAATTTCTCCTTTATTTGTTGTTCGATCATCTCTTCTACTGACATTTACTTTGTGTGATTGTATTGTCATTACACTCTATTCAGTATCATCATTTCTTTACTGTATTATTATTTTGAAAGATAGTTAGCATTATACTTTTTCAAATAACATTACTAGCTAATGATTCAAAGAAACTGTCTCACATCGCCAAAAATTATCTACTTAGTATGATAATGGCTAGTATTAAATTGATAATAATAATGATATTAATAATAGTTGTAATGATAATAATTTTATTTTATATTGATAATGATGTAGAATATTAATGATGATAGAAAAAATCACTAATAAGAAAAATAAAAAAAAAGATTGTTATGATGATACCAATAATGATTATAATGGCATTATTGGTAATATTGATAAATATGAAAATTACGCGATATAAACAACTTCATTATTAATGATTATCATGATTATGACAATAGTGATAGTTATAAGTATACTATTCCTAATTGTTAATGGTGCCGATCATAACAGTAATAATAATAACGCTAATAATAATGGTTAATAATGTAAAAAAAAAAATTACAATAAACAAATAATAGTTATACAGAATAAATAAACTTTTCAGCAATTTGCCTTGATATCACTCCACCTCCTACCACCCCTCCCCCCATTTTTGCTACATTTTCAAGTAAAAAAAAAATAACAAAAAAAAAAAAATGTTTGGCTGTATCTCGGAAAGCAATTAGATTTACCATTGCCAAAGTAAGTCGCTCTGTTAAACTTTGCCCGTCTGCCTGTGCAAAATTATGCACCCTGAAAAGTGGAGTTTCACTGACCTCTAGAGTGTGGTGGAAAAGGATACTGAGATTCTTGTTTGCAATATTTTTGCATATATGTATTTATAATTTATTTTAGTTATTGATATATATATTATTTATACACTATATATATAATATATATGTATACACACACAACACACACACACACACAACACACACCCACCACACACACACAATACATATATTACTATATATATATTATATATATTATATAATATATATATAAATATATATATTATATATATATGATAAACATAATATACTATATATATATATATAGATATATATATTAAATATATATATATATATATATACATATATTATATACTATTTATATAATTATATATATATATATATGTATTTATATATATATATATTATATATATATATATTATATATATATATATCTGTATAATATATATATATATATATAATATATATATATATTAATATTATATCTATATATATATATTTTTATCTGTATATATGTACACACACACATCACACACAAACACACACACACACACACACATATATATATATATATATATATATATATATTATATATATATATATTATATATATAATATATATTTTTATATATATCTATTATGTATGTATATTTTTATAATATATAATATATATATATATATATATATATATATATATATATATATATTATAAATATATATATATTATGTAGGTATATTTATATATATATATGTATTATCTTATATATATATTTATATATATTTATATATATATATATATATATATTTGAAATTTGAGAACCGAAGGATAAGGATAGCAGAAAGTATAATAGAAATAGACGGGAGGACAAGACTAAGCATGGATGAGTCACGAAATGATGCGTGAGTGAGTGGATGAATGTGTTGATGAGTAAGTTGATAAATGATGAATGAAATAGAAGAAGAGTGAGTGAGCAGATGATCGTGGCATGAGTAGCTAATTTGTTGTGTGACTTAAAGAATAGTTGTGTGAGTATATGAATGCGCTCCAGCGTATAGTCCTGTGTGTACTTTGTGTATCAAAATTATTCTTTCTCATCGGTCTAGGTTCATCTTTTTTTTTCTTTAGTCTATATGGACTATCTTTCTTTCTAGGGGCGTCCCTGTGTATATCCCTTTCCTTTTCGTTCCGAGGATGAATGTCTGTGAGCATTGGTATTCCTTCCCTCTCAAAGGACCCCGATTGTTGGTTTTGTGGATAGACAGCCTGGGAACAATATCGTAACTCCCTTTTTCATGAATGTATCGAGTGGA
>NW_028234409.1:13229196-13231696 GCF_977035675.1 Penaeus japonicus | reverse complement strand
GTAGGGAGGGAGGGAGGGAGGGAAGGAGGGAGGGGAAGAGAAGCTTGGTAAGGTGGGTAAAGGTGAAGAAAGAGGAGAAAGAGAAGAGATGGAGGGGTTGAGAGAGAGAGAGAGAGAGAGAGAGAGAGAGAGAGAGAGAGAGAGAGAGAGAGAGAGAGAGAGAGAGAGAGAGAGAGAGAGAGAGAGAGAGAGAGAGAGAGAGAGATGAGAAGAGAGCAATAAAGATAGAATAGAGAAAACACCCAAAAGAAAGAAAAGATAAAAAAAGAAAAAGATGGATAACAAGAAAAAAAGAAAAATAAAAAAAAAAGCAAACAAACTAAAATAACAAACAACTTAGAGAAAAAAAGTATTGACAAGAGTTGAACGCTCAAACCGGAAGAGGAAGAGAAAAAAAACAGACGATAATGAGAGGAAGAGAAAGAATGGACGATGATTAGAGGAAGAGACATAATCCAGTGAAAGAGGGAACAAGGGGAAATCAACGGGACTGTAGGCAAGGGGAAATCTTACGAGGAATAAGGAGCATAAAATGGAAGCATAAGACATGCCTTTCATTAGCATAGGGGCCGTAATACAGGTAAAGAGGATTAGTTTTATCATTATCATTATCTTCATTATTGTTTTTGTTGATATTATTGTTGTTATTATCATTAACGTTATTTGTGATGCTGTTGTTGTTTTTGTTTTGTCTATATTATTTTCGTTATTTCGTTATTATTATTATTATCATCATTATCATTTTCATTCTATTATCATCTTTATTATTACTATCATTATTGCTATCATTTTTTGTCCTTTTCATTATCATCGTTAATATATATCATTAGTATCATTATCATAACTATTATCACCCTTACTATCATTATTGTTAATATTGTCGTTATTATCTGCTATCATTATCATCATTATTATTTTTGTTTCATTACCATTAGCGTTATTATCATCATTATTATTGCTACTATCAGTTTTATTGTCATTATGGTTATTAACTTTATCTGCATATAGTTATGATATATATCATTGTTATTATTATTCCCATTGATAATGTTATCATTAGTATTGTTATTATCGACATCATATTCTTTATCATTACCATTATCATAATCATTGTCCTTATTATCTGTCTCCTTCCCTCTTTTTTTCAATCTATCTATCTCCTACCCCCCCCCCACACAAAACACACACACACACACACACACAGTTCGCAAAAAAAAAAAAAAAAAAAAAAAAAAACACACAGTTCGCAAAAAAAAACAAAACAAAAAAAAACACACACACACACACAAACACAGTTCGCCGTGGTCAGCTGATGACTGAAATTCTCATACGAGTTCACGAATTTCAACCAATCAAGGCAAAGCGTAACTGGCTCTCCGCCAATCACTGCCTTTGTTTACGTCACATGTCCAACACGCATATTTAGTGAACAAGAGTTTTTAGCAAACTATATTTTATAAGTATCTACTACATTAAAGCTGTTATATAGATAGTGAAATACGTGGTTCCAGTTGCATATGCGATATAATTATAGACGGGGGAAATAATTTAGATATCTATTACTTAAGTAATGTCTTGGATGTGCATATAGATAGATAGGTAAATAGATAGATAGATAGATGGATAGATAGAGAGATGGGCAAAAAGAAAGAGAGATAGATAGATAGAGATAAAGATACATAATGATAGATAGAGATAGAGATACATACTGATAAACAGAGATAGATAGAGATAAATGGAGATAGATAGATATAGATAGATAGATAAATAGATAGATATATAGAGATGGATAGATAGATAGATAGATAAAAAGAGAGAGAGAAAGAGAGAGAGAAAGAGAGAGAGAGAGAGAGAGAGAGAGAGAGAGAGAGAGAGAGAGAGAGAGAGAGAGAGAGAGAGAGAGAGAGAGAGAGAGAGAGAGAGAGAGAGAGAGAGAGAAAGAAAATGAGAAAGAGAGAGAGAGAGAGAGAGAGAGAGAGGGGGGGGGAGAGAGAGAGAGAGAGAGGAAAAGAGAGAAAGAGAGAAAGAGAAAGAAAATAAGAGAGATAAAGACAGAAAAAAATAAAAATATATACTTTTCACATTAATCCACAACAAACGCACATCTCTCCAGACAGACCAACACAGCCACACAGACAGATCAAGAAACGACAAACAGAGCCAAATCTGCGTATCCGATTTCGCTCTCGTGACCAGCGGGAAAGTCGTAAACAAGAAGTAAATACACAGACCAATTACCTTCATTCCCTGCGCGCCCCCCCCCCCCCCCGATTTTGCAATTTGCTCCTAAACTCCTTTTAGAGGCACGTCTCTGTATATCGCTAGATGTGCCGTAAACGTTTCTGATAATTCTCAAGGTGTTTTTGCATGTAATATCGAGAATGCAAGAGAAAATGCCAGTACTTAATCGCGGCAAATCTATCCCGTGGGCGTTTTTATATCACTGGAGCACTCGCGGTTGCCAAGCAGGCTATTAGGTGTACATTTGATGTTATTGCCT
>NW_028234409.1:13226431-13229096 GCF_977035675.1 Penaeus japonicus | reverse complement strand
CTAGGCTCTCATATACATATACATTTCGCATGTGTGCATGAAAACAGTCAGAAAAAAAAATAGTGACACATAATGTCACTTTTATCATTTCACTGACGTACATCTAACTAACCTTAATGCATAACTCTAAAGAAGAAGAAGAAGAAGAAGAAGAAGAAGAAGAAAAACGCGTTACAAGCAGACTTCTAATCTTGGAAGACACAAGAAAGGGCGAAGGATCTGAGACGGGGGGGGGGGGGGGTCGACCTGCATAATTCTCAAGATTGTGGAGTGAGTCGACTTTCTTGGAGGCAGTCTGAGACATGGGCGTTATACTTGTACGCATACACGCACAGACACGTTTGTGTGTGTGTGTTTCTATCTCTTTGTCTCTTTCTCTTTTTTCCTTTATATATATATTATTATATATCTAATATATATTTTATATTTATTTATATATATATATATAAACCATATTATTTATATATACTCATACTATTATTATATTTATATACTTTTATATATATATATAAATATATAACGCTCTCTATCTCTCTCTCTTGATCTTTCTTTCTCTCTCGCTCTCTCTTGCTCTCTTTCTCTGATATTGATGATCATGATAGTAATAATAATCATAATGATATCAATGATATTGTTCATATTAATGATTATGATAATGATAAGGGAAATAATGATAATGATGATGATGATGAATATCATCATCATCCTTATCATCACTATCACGCTCTTAACTATTACTATTACTACTACTATCGTTACCGTTGTAGTTTTCGTCATCATCACTATTGGCATCATATTATCAATATCATTGTTGTAATCATAACATTATCATTATCAATAGTTATCATTGCTTTCATAATCATCATTATTTTCATTATTGTTATCATTATTGTTACTATTTTCATACATATTGTTAGCAATGTTGTCATAATTTTTATCATTACCATTATCATCATCATTATCGTAATTGTAATTATTATTTTTTCATATTTATCATTATTGTTGATATGATCATTATCAATATCATTCTTATTCTAATTATTTTTGTTACTGTTATTATCATTATTAACATTATCAACCCCATTATCATCATCATTATCATTATAGGTATCTTTTACTTATATTAACAAAATTATAACAATTTTCATTATCATATCAGCTGAAAGATAGACAGCTAGCAGATAGATGGGTAGATAGACAGGCAAATAGGCAGATAAACCTAGAAATAGAGGGATAGTTGACAGATAGATGGAGGAGAGAGAGGTAGAGAGAGAGAGAGAGAGAGAGAGAGAGAGAGAGAGAGAGAGAGAGAGAGAGAGAGAGAGAGAGAGAGAGAGAGAGAGAGAGAGAGAGACAGAGAGAGAGAGAGACAGAGAGAGAGAGAGAGAGAGAGAGAGAGACAGGGAGGCAAGAAAGAAAATAGGAGAGAGAAACCAAACAGAAACAGAAAAATAAAATAAAAATAAAACAAAAAAAACAAAAACAAAAATGAAATAGTGAAAAAAAAACACACACACACACAAGAAAACATGAAAAAAGAGGATACAGCGTGTGTCAATCCCCCCCACTCCCCTTCCCACTCCCCTCCCCTTTCCAACCCCCTCCCCTTCCCCTCCTCCTACCCCTACCCCCCCCAAAAAAAAAGTAAAAAAAAAAAAAAAGTAAAAAAGAAAAAAGAAAGATACGAGAAACACAACAAGACCTTTCTCCATCACGTGCCTGTCCCGAAAGCTTGTTTTAGGTCAGCGAAATGGTGTCATGCATGAGGCTGTGTCGTTCACTCTGACACGTCCCTCTGTTGACTAACTCAGCACTCTCAGGTAGGAGCCGCCCCGCCCGTCCGCATTCCCGCCCACCCACGTGCAACCACCACCGCCCGCGTCGACGCCCGTTTCGCTGTCTGGAGGGACTTGTTTGATGTGATATGATTTGGTGTTTTGGTTATTTTTCATGTGTTATTATTGTTGTTGTTGTTATTATCATTGTTATTATTATTGATATTGTTGTTATCATCATTATTTTCAATATCTTTGTTGTCATTATCAATTTCAATATCTTGTTGTTATTATTAATATTGATATCATTCTTACTATCATCATTATAATTATGATCATCGTTATCATCATAATCATCATCACCATTATCATCCTGATCATTATCATTGTTGTCATCAACAGTATCATTTTTTTATTGTTATCATCATTATCATTATTATCATTACCATCATTATACCATTCATCCTCATTTTCAATATCATTATTATTATCATTATCATCATCATCATTACTATTGTTATTGTTATCATCATTATCATTGTTATCATCATTATTATTATTATCATTATTATTATCATTATCATTATTATCATATTATTATTATTATTATTGTTATCATTATTATTATTATTATCATTCTTCTTCTTCTTATTATTATTATTATTATCATTCTTATTATTATCATTATAATTCTCATTCTTATTAGCATCCTTGTCATCAATATCATCATCATTTACATCATTATCATTACGGCTATCATTATCATTATCTTAACTATTGTTATCATCAAATTATCGTCATTGTTATAATCATTGTCATTATCATTATTGATATAATGATTATAGTTATTATAATCAATATCATCATTAATATTACTATCATTGTCATTA
>NW_028234409.1:13203931-13208931 GCF_977035675.1 Penaeus japonicus | reverse complement strand
ATGCAAGAGGAAAAGGGGGAAGGTAAGAGGCCCAGGTGAGGGGAGAGGAGAGGGAGAAGAGGAATGAGAGGGAGAAGGGGATAAATAAGGGAGAAGAGAAAGGGGAAATGAGGAGGAAGAGTGGAAGGGGTAGGAGAGAGAGAAAGGGGGTATGAAAGGGGAGAGAGGGGAATAATTAGGAGAGGAAGAGGGATTTTGTAAAGAAGGGGAAATAGAGGGGAAAGGGGAGAGGAAGAGGAGAAGAAGAGTAAGAGCAAGGAAAAGAAGGAGAATGGAAAAAGAAAAGGAGATAATAAGAGGTTGAAAAGAGAGGCGATAAAAGAAGAAAAGGAGAAAAGAAAGAGACAACTCCCAGAAGAAAAAAATAAATAAAAAGGAGAACGAAAAGAGAAAAAGAAGAAAACCAAGAAGAGAGAGAAAAGAGAAGAGAAAAAGAGGGAGAAAGGGAAAGGGGGAAGAGAGGGGAACAGGGACTTCAGGGAAGGGGCTAAGTTAGGGCTAGGAAACCACTGAATGGTAAATGTCCCTCGAGGCGGTCGCGTCATATTTTACAAATTCGCGTCTCGAACTGTGCGCTGTGGATGTCTTGAAGGTCTGTGCGTGTGTTTGTTTATATGTATATGTATATATATATATATATATATATATATATATATATATATATATATATATATATATATATATATGTATGTATGTATATATCCATACTCGCATATGTGTGTGCATGTGTGTGTTGTGCGTGATTGTGTGCGTGCGTGTGTGTGTGTGTGTGTGTGTGTGTGTGTGTGTGTGTGTATGTGTCTGTGTGTGTATGTGTGTGCATGTGTGTATGTGTGCGTGTGTGTGTGTGTGTCTGTGTGTGCGCGCGCGCGTGTGTGTATATGTATGTGTGTGTGTGTGTTCATAAGTATGCACACATGTGATTATGCGTACGTGTGTATGTGACCCTTTTAACGAATACAAAATTCACCTCGTAAACAGACCTTCCGTACGTCGGTACAAATCCCACTGTGTGTTTGTGAGCGAGCGCTGCCGTGCACAGTCCCAGCCAATCCACACATGCAAGTACAAACACTTCCCTCATTCGCTATGCCGTCGTCAGCGTACAAACAACACACCGGCGTCAGCCTTTGTTTGTATGAGAAGGTCAGCCTATGAAGGGTGATAGCTGACACTTGTTGCGTCATGGAAGAGCCTCATAGAATCCTCATAGGATAGAAAGATGAGGAAAGGAGGGAGATAGAGATGGATTGAAGGATGGGTGGATGAGGGAGAGAATTGTGATTAATTTTTGTCTCTAAGAAATAGAGATAAATATTGGAATTATAGAAATTGGATGATTGGCAGTGGATGGACACAGGCAGATGGATAAGGGATAGGATGGTAAATGTCATGATAATGATAAGATGAATAAAAAATGAATAATAAACAAGTAGGTGACTGAAAATAGGTAAATAGATAAACATCAATTAAATACAAACTAAAAAAAGGACGAAAGAATACAATTTGTATGCTCCTACAATCACCCACAGCATACTACAGTCTTAAATAACACACATAAACATCTACAATATAATACATAAATGAAACGGAAAGGATGAATAAGAAGATAAAAGGAAGAAGAAGCAACCCCCCCCCCCCTTGGTAATCCAACCAAATAAAACAACCTTTCTCAACTCCCGCAAACATGTCGTCTGTTGCAAAACTTCGATGATAGCGGATATTTGTCAGATTGCAATATTGAATAATTTATATTTGTTTAGGTGTATGGACACACACACACACACACACATATACACACATTTATATATGTATATATATATATGTGTGTATATATATATATATATATATATATATATATATATATATATATATATATATATATATATATATGTATACATATATACATATATGCATATATATGTATATCTTATATATATATATATATATAACTATATATTATATATTATTATAGTATATATCTACATATATTATATATTATATAAATTATATTATATATATGTATATGATATATATATTTTTATATATATATATATATATATTTATTAATATGTATATATATTTGATATACTACCGTAATATATATATATATATATTACAAGGAGTCGCCGCCGTCAACAAAAGTAGCAGTGCTCATGAATGTATGGTGTCTTCAGTAAGAACAAATATCAAAATGAAATAAAATATCTATCAAAAGGGCCGTCAAGCTAGTACAACGGTAGCGCGCCGGCCTCACATCCCAGAGGTCGGCAGATTGAGCTCCGTCTAAGCTCGTGAGTGTCCACTGTCGCCTGGCGCTTACTACTGTCGTTGGGCACCACGTTGGGCAAGGACGAAGCTCAGACTTTGAGTCAAAACTCGTTGACACACTCCCGCGAGTCAGCACTTTTTGACACAGGCCGAGGTCGCCATAGCCCGGACGTAGCATCTGCTCCGCATATCTGGCTTGTCCTTATGATCATTAAAAGGTAATTAAGATTAACTACAAAAGATGATAGGGATGATTAACGATGGTATAAATGTTAGAAATTAGAATGATAGTGGTAATAGTGGCAGTTAAAAGGGTGAAAGTGATAATGATCATGATGAAGAATATGAGAGGTGAATGTGATGAAAATGTAATTAAAATAGAATTAACAACAGTAACTGACTCTTAAAGAAATTCCAATGTTATTGAGGATGATATTATGACCACGATATAATGATGATAATAACAATAATGATAATAACCATTATAATGATATCAATGATAATAGATAGGATAACATTGATAATGATGATGATGATTGTAATGATAATGAGAATAATAATAAGGATAATATCAATAATAATAACAATAATAATAATAATGATAACGATACTACTACTAATAATAATAACAGTAACAATGATAATAAGGATGGTATTGATAATAATAACAATAATATTGAATATGATAGTAATGACAATGGTGATAGTAATAGTGATAATAACAATAGAAATAATGACTCTAATAACAATAGCAATGATAATGATAAACACCATAATGAAACTAATGAAGATAATGATAATAATAATAACAATAACACCAGCAATGATGACTGAAATAAAGATAATATTACTAATAGTAATAATGATAATGATAACACTGATAATATCAATTCTGATAATAATGAAAATGAAGTTGATGAAAATAGTCATGATGATAATAATGTTAAAGATAAGAGTAGTAACAGTGGTAGAAGTAATAATGATAACAAATGTAATAATGATAATAATGATAACAACGTAACAACACATGCAACAAAGCAGGAAGAACAGCAATAATGACAATATTGATGATAATGATAACAATAATAATGGCAATGATAATGACTATAACTACAACAACAACAATAATAATGATAACGATGATAATGATAACTATCGTTGTAATGATAATGATGATTGATAATAGTAATGACGATAATCATAATCATGATGATTATAATAATGATAATGATGATAACAACAATAAAAAATAAGGATGATAACACCAATAATTATAAAGCAAATTGTGATGACAATAATGATAATGATATTGATGATGATAATGATATTGACGATGATAATAATGAATAAAAGTAGTAATGCTATTAATGGTAATAGTAATAAAGATAATAATGATAATAACATGCATCTTTATTATCATTTTGATATTTTATTATGACTATTATTATAATGATAATGAAGATAGTCATGATATCAATAATCATGATAATGATGATAATCATGTTGATAATAATAATGATAATGATATTGAATTAAACAATAATGATAATAATGACAATGATCAGAATCTTAATTACAATAATGATTACAATAACAAGAGTGATAACAATAGAAATATTGATAATGATAACAATGAAATTAATAATAATATTTTTTTCTTATCATACTAAATATAATGTTAATAGTTGCTAATAATGTTCATGATGTTCGTGCTGCCGATATTAACTGAATTACTGATAACTATGAATATAAATGAAATTACAGACTCTATGAAAATTATTCTCACTCCCCCTAAAGTAAATAAATAACTGAATAGACGAATAAAAACAAAGGAATAAACGATAAATAAAAGAGGTAAGACGACCCAGCCACAACAGACATGCAGTGAGTACCAGCAAGTGCCAGCGAGTACAAGCTAGTGCCAGCGAGTACCACCGAGTGCCAGCGAGTACAAGCTAGTCTTAGAAAATGCCAGCGAGTTCCAGCGAGTGCCAGAGAGTACAAGCTAGTGTCAACGAGTACAAGCTTGTGCCAGCGAGTACCACCGAGTGCCAGCGAGTAGTACCAGCAAATGTCAGTAAGTACCAGTGACTGCCAACGAGTATCAGCAAGTACCAACGAGTGCCATTGAGTACCGGCGGGTACTAGCGAGCACCAGCGAGTCCCAGCGAGTACCAGCGAGTACCAGCGAGGCCCAGCGAGTCCCAGCGAGGCATCAGAGTGGCACCGCGACTAATGGCATCTCTGACAGCGGTGGAAGATTAATCACTAAACTTGTTAAATTGACGGAAACTGAACTTAACTTCTTGCAGGAGTTTCTCTCCGCGCGGGGAACTTTCCGGGGGGGAGGGGGAGGAGGGAGGGCGGGGAGGGAGGGGGGAGGGGGAATAGGGGGGGACGTTAGTTGGGTGCCTGTGTCGTTGACTATGTTTGGCCTTTTTCGGATATATTTATATCTATATATAATATATCTATTATATATATTGTATATATATAAGTATAATATATATGTATATATATTACAATATATATCTATATATTATCTATAATTATAGTTATAGTGATATTATAGATATAATCTAGTTTTAGTTTATATATTATGTATATATATCTAATATTATTTATATACATCTATATAAATGTATCATATTCAATCTCACTTACGTCTATATATCTATATATATATAAATATTATATATATAGATATATATACTAATATGTAAACTATA
>NW_028234409.1:13180220-13182720 GCF_977035675.1 Penaeus japonicus | reverse complement strand
AGCTGTAACGAGTATTTTTCTGTTGTGTTTCCTGACTGCTATTATTGTACACGTTTATATGTTTATCATATACTTATTTCATATCTTTCTCTCATTTGTAGATACGGATTATTTCTAAACACAGTGAATTTTATATGATCTTAGCCTGCTTCGACCTACCCTTCTAGTGGTCATTTATTTCTACGCAATTTGTATCTACCAATTTGCTGAAAAATAAAGAAAAATAAGACGTTTACCACAGCCTTGGTCTTCCTTTTCATGTGGAATGTAGGGAATGTAAGCTATATGAATAAATGCAGTAAAAAGGAAATATTACAATCTCAATTTGTATCAATTATTGTGTACCGACACTGACGACTTTAAACAATTTTTAAAGTTAAGGATTGCCGCTTGAAACGGAGATTTTCATACGGACAATATTTCAAAATGAACAGCTGTAAATGCCTAAGTATTTCCATATCAGACGACTACTAATAATACAGTTGAATATTAAACAGCAAAAGTTATTATGCTAATGACAGGTAATTAAAACAGCATAGGAATGCCACATGAGCTGGTGATTCACTTAACACTCTTTTGATCCAAATCACGTGTTAGATCATTTCATAAGTAGATAAAGGTGAGGAAATGAGCAAAAATATTTATTCAGTATATAACTTTCATATAGCCAAGGGAAAAGAGTGTCTCAACTGATGTTGCATGATTTGCTGGCATTACTTTTAATTTTAAATCGGGTAAAATATCAGGATATGAGAAGTGACATCAGGATATTAATACTAAATCAAAACTGTCAACGGCTATATAACATTCACACAAGGAGACAGTATTCTGAATAATTTTGAGATACAGTGGAATTCATCTGGAAAACATATGATATATTCAACTTTCACAAACAGGCATACATGCATTGATATCAATATTACTTGCAGCACCCAAATAGCACAAAAGGAAAATGTGTATGCTATTCATAACCTTCTTAGCTATTTATTCTCTCCTGGCTTTGATTTGTTAATCATGCTCTTGATTTATGATATAGATTAATAAAATTCATACTAACATTAAATTACCGTATACTCTCCTCTTCTTAATCACATTGTCTCAAAATCAAAACCAATGTCTTTTCTCTTCTTTAAATGCTTATGACACCGTTCCCTCTCCTCCGTACAACGACTTTTCCTCATCTACCCGAATAGATTTAATTTCACACGCTCACTCGCAATAACAATGTGGTGAGAGTCTGTGTGTCCCATTCTTGACTTCAAGATCGCTCGCTCAGTTCACAGCGCCACTAGATACTGGAATAAAATATTTATTTTCTTTATTTGTCAACCTCATTGTATATATAATATATATATATTATATATATATATCATATAATATATTTATATATATTATATATAATATATTATATTATGTATATTATTATATATTTATATATATATTATATATTTATATATACATATATTATATATTATATATATATATTTGCATATATATATTATACATATATATTTATATATATATATAATATTCATATATGTATATATTAATAAATATATATATATTTATATAGACGATATATTATATATATATATATATAATATAGTATATATTATATATATATATATATATATTATATATATCTATATAGATATATTATTTATATATATATTATTATTCTCATAATATATATATATTATATATATATATATATTATTGTATATATATATATATATATAGATTATATATATGTATATATATAATATATATATATATTATATATTTATATATATATATTATTATATATATATATATTACGTATATATTATAATATATATATATTATTATATATTATAGATTATTATATATATATAATATATATATTATATATATATATATATAAAATGATATATTATAGTATAGTAATTTTTATATATATATATATATATAGTATATAATATAGTATATATATAGATATATATAGATATATAGTATATATATATGTATATATATATATATACATTATATATATAGATATATATATATATCTTTATCCTATCATCTATCTATCTATCTATACACACACACCACACACACACACAAACACCCACACACACACACACACACACACACACAACACACACCACACACACACACACACACACACACACACACCACACACACACACACACACACACATATATATATATATATATATATATATATATATAGTATATATATATACTTATATATATATATATATGCATTCATAATATATCTATCTATCGTATCATGAATATACATATACATTTAGTATATATATAATATTATATATATATGTATATATATAATATATATATAATATAATATATATATATATGCATTCATAATATATCTATCTATCTATCTATGAATATACATACATCATATATATATATATATATATATATATATTATATAATATATATATATATATATATGTATATATATATATATCTTT